>NC_092096.1:72168029-72265529 GCF_045679555.1 Salvelinus alpinus
GCTGCCCCAGCACCTCATACAGGAGCAACAGAGAAATGGACACCCCAGACCAGCAAGACAACCTTCCAGAAATGTGAGACCTCCTTCCGGAGGACCTTTTTTAATTTTATTTCACCTTTATTTAACCAGGTAGGCCAGTTGAGAACAAGTTCTCATTTACAATTGCGACCTGGCCAAGGTAAAGCAAAGCAGTTCGACACAAACAACAACACAGAGTTACACATGGAATAAACGAAGTCAATAATACAATAGATAATACAATAATACAAAAGTCTATATACAGTATGCGCAAATGAGGTAAGAAAGGGGAGGTAAAGGAAATCAATAGGCCATGGTGGCGAAATAATTACAATTTAGCAATTAAAAACTGGAGTGGTAGATGTGCAGAAGATGAATGTGCAAGTAGAGATACTGGGGTGCAAAGGAGCAAGATAAATAAATGAATACAGTATGAGGAGGTAGTTGGATGTGCTATGTACAGGTGCAGTGATCTGTGAGCTGCTCTGACAGTAGTGATGTTGGTGAACCAGGCGAGGCAGTCATTTGAGAAACCAAGGCTGTTGAGTCTGCCAATAAGAATGTGGTGATTGACAGAGTCGAAAGCCTTGACCAGGTCGATGAATACGGCTGCACAGTATTGTCTCTTATCGATGGCGGTTATGATATCGTTTAGGACCTTGAGCGTGGCTGAGGTGCACCCATGACCAGCTCTGAAACAAGATTGCATAGCGGAGAAGGTACGGTGGGATTCGAAATGGTCGGTAATCTGTTTGTTAACTTGGCTTTCGAAGACCTTAGAAAGGCAGGATTGGATAGATATAGGTATGTAGCAGTTTGGGTCTAGAGTGCCTCCCCCTTTGAAGAGAATCCCAAAGATTGGAAAGCATCCCCCTCTTCAAAAGGGGGAGACACTCTAGACCCAAACTGCTACAGACCTATATCTATCCTACCTTGGGGGGGGGGGTGCAGGGCTGTTGACCGGGTCAGGGTTATGGCCAGCGGTACAAAAATGCTTATTGAAATTCTCAATTATAGTGGATTTATCGGTAGTGACAGTGTTTCCTGTCCTCAGTGCAGTGGGCAGCTGGGAGGAGGTCCTCTTATTCTCCATGGACTTTACAGTCCCAGAACTTTTTTGAGTTTGTGCTACAGGATGCAAATTTCTGCTAGAAAAAGCTTGCCTTGGCTTTCCTAACTGCCTGTATATATTGGTTCCTAACTTCTGCTAATGCAGAATGCCACAGGATGTTTTTGTGCTGGTCAAGGGCAGACAGGTCTGGAGTGAACCAAGGGCTATATCTGTTCCTAGTTCTACATTTTTTGAATGGGGCATGCTTATTTAAGATGGTGACCTCATACTGTCGGGATGAGGTCAATATCCTTCCAGGATACCCGGGCCAGGTCGATTAGAAAGGCCTGCTCGCTGAAGTGTTTTAGGGAGTGTTTGACAGTGATGAGGGGTGGTCGTTTGACAGCAGACCCATTACGGATGCAGGCAATGAGGCAGTGATCGCTGAGATCTTGGTTGAAAACAGCAGAGGTGTATTTGGAGGGCAAGTTGGTTAGGATGATATCTATGAGGGTGCCCTTGTTTACGGGATTGGGGTTGTACCTGGTGGGTTCATTGATAATTTGTGTTAGCTTGAGGGCATCAAGCTTAGATTGTAGGATAGCTGGGGTGTTAAGCATGTCTCAGTTTTGGTCATCTAACAGCACGAACTCTGAAGATAGATGGGGGGCAATCAGTTCACATATGGTGTCCAGGGCACAGCTGGGGGCAGAGGGTGGTCTATAGCAAGAGGCAACGGTGAGAGACTTGTTTCTGGAAAGGTGGAGTTTTAAAGGTAGAAGTTCAAATTGTTTGGCGACAGACCTGGATAGTAAGACAGAACTCTGCAGGCTATCTCTGCAGTAGATTGCAACACCACCCCCTTACGAATCACTATTGCATTCTGTTTGTCTTATGATTCACCTGGGGAAATAAATACATGTTCTACTGAGTTTAATACATTTAGTTGATTCCCTACTAAGTTCAATACATTTAGTTGATTCCCTACTAAATTCAATACAGTTAGATGATTCCCTACTAAATTCAATACATTTAGTTGATTCCCTACTAAATTCAATACATTTAGTTGATTCCCTACTAAATTCAATACATTTAGTTGATTCCCTACTAAATTCAATACAGTTAGATGATTCCCTACTAAATTCAATACATTTAGTTGATTCCCTACTAAATTCAATACAGTTAGATGATTCCCTACTAAATTCAATACATTTAGTTGATTCCCTACTAAATTCAATACATTTAGTTGATTCCCTACTAAGGTCAATACATTTAGATGATTCCCTACTAAATTCAATACATTTAGTTGATTCTCTACTAAATTCAATACATTTAGATGATTCCCTACTATATTCAATACAATGCAATTAGATGATTCCCTACTAAATTCAATACATTTAGATGATTCCCTACTAAATTCAATACATTTAGATGATTCCCTACTAAATTCAATACATTTAGATGATTCCCTACTAAATTCAATTCAATACATTTAGTTGATTCCCTACTAAATCCAATACATAAGTTTATTCTCTACTAAATTCAATACATTTAGTTGATTCCCTACTAAATTCAATACATTTAGTTGATTCCCTACTAAATTCAATACAGTTAGATGATTCCCTACTAAATTCAATACATTTAGTTGATTCCCTACTAAATTCAATACATTTAGTTGATTCCCTACTAAATTCAATACAGTTAGATGATTCCCTACTAAATTCAATACATTTATTTGATTCCCTACTAAATTCAATTCAATACATTTAGTTGATTCCTTACTAAATTCAAGACAATTTTGAATATTGTAGAATTCCGATTAATGTCTGGATTCTGTGATTCTGACCGAGTTCTCCGCAACGCAGATTTTATAGGCCCCTAGCTATGGGGGACCATATCAATTGTTGAGTTTAAGCCCCCTCTACAGTAAGTAAGGTACTATTACAACTATAACAGACTAAACCCTGTGGGCCGGTATCCTGGACAAAGACTTTTCCAGTCCCCAACAGCCCAACTCCAGTCCTCTAGTCTCCCCAACAGCCCAACTCCAGTCCTCTAGTCCCCAACAGCCCAACTCCTGTCCTCTAGTCTCCCCAACAGCCCAACTCCAGTCCTCTAGTCCCCCCAACAGCCCAACTCCTGTCCTCTAGTCTCCCCAACAGCCCAACTCCAGTCCTCTAGTCTCCCCAACAGCCCAACTCCAGTCCTCTAGTCTCCCCAACAGCCCAACTCCAGTCCTCTAGTCCCCCCAACAGCCCAACTCCTGTCCTCTAGTCTCCCCAACAGCCCAACTCCTGTCATCTAGTCCCCCAACAGCCCAACTCCAGTCATCTAGTCCCCCAACAGCCCAACTCCAGTCCTCTAGTCTCCCCAACAGCCCAACTCCAGTCATCTAGTCCCCCAACAGCCCAACTCCAGTCCTCTAGTCTCCCCAACAGCCCAACTCCAGTCATCTAGTCCCCCAACAGCCCAACTCCTGTCCTCTAGTCTCCCCAACAGCCCAACTCCAGTCCTCTAGTCCAGCACTGGTTAAAAGTAGTGCACTAGATAGGGAATAGGGTGCCAGTTTGCCTGGTCCCAGATCTGTTTGTGCTGTCTTGCCATCTCCTATGGTCATTGTCACGCCTGAGTTAGCCAGACAGCACCAACAGGTCTGGGACCAGGCTAGACAGAATGTACATTTTAATTTCCCCATAACACACTATAATGGACAGTTCATTTCTAGTGGCGGACTGGGACCAGAAATCGGACCGTGCATTTCTAACAAACCGGCCCATTTTCTTCCTTAAGGCCCCAATTTTTAGCCAAATAATGACACATTTGAACAACCCCCCCCCCAAAACGATTTAGACAGGCCCACTGGACTAAAAATGGACCAGCCCATCTGGCATTTGCCTGAACTGTCCTGTCCACCCCGTTAGACTCTGTCCAGACTCAGGCCGCTCTGCATGCTGGGACAAGAGAGGAAGAATGAATCGATGGCCTGTCTCTCCTCTCCAACTATCCTGACACAACAATGGTAGGTTATATAATTAATGATTACTGTGTGAAAAGGGTGGAAGACAGAAAGAAATGGGTCAGGCTAAATTAATTCTTGACTCCACACACACACACACACACACACACACAAACACACACACACACACACACACACACACACACACACACACACACACACACACACACACACACACACAGGTCAGTCAGTACAATGTACAGGTATTTATTTACATAAAAAATACGGTATAAAGTTGTTACAATGTGAAAAATACATTCTGTGCAAAGTGTTCATGGTTAGAGACGGGTACAGAGACTGGTAATGACTGGTATTTAAGTGTTCAGAAAAATATAGTTTTTAAATAGCCATACTAGAATGAGATAATGTAGCTGGACGCTGTCATAACGATGTCATAACGTTGTCATAACGCTGTCATAACACTGTCATAACGCTGTCAGAACGCTGTCATAACGCTGTCATAACACTGTCATAATGATGTCATAACGCTATCATAACGCTGTCATAATGACGTCATAACGCTGTCATAATGACATCATAACACTGTCATAACGATGTCATAACGCTGTCAGAACGCTGTCATAACGACGTCATAACGCTGTCATAACGCTGTCATAACGATGTCATAACGCTGTCATAACGCTGTCATAACGCTGTCATGCTGTCATAACGATGTAATAACGCTGTCATAACGCTGTCATAACGCTGTCATAACGTTGTCATAACGCTGTCATAACGCTGTCATAACGCTGTCATAACGATGTCATAACGATGTCATAACGCTGTCATAAAGATGTCATAACGATGTCATAACGCTGTCATAACAATGTCATAACGCTGTCATAACGATGTCATAACGCTGTCATAACGCTGTCATAACGATGTCATAACGATGTCATAACGCTGTCATAACGACGTCATAACGCTGTCATAACCCTGTCATAACCCTGTCATAAAGCTGTCATAACACTGTCATAACGCTGTCATAACCCTGTCATAACGATGTCATAACGCTGTCATAACGATGTCATAACGCTGTCATAACCCTGTCATAACGATGTCATAACGCTGTCCATTTCTGGAGCCGTTTAAAACACAACATACACTTCTATACACATTATAGAAATTCCAAAAATTCCATAATCCCATAATTCCAAGTCCATTCTTGAATTCCCAGAATCAGCCAGCCATCCAGAGGGTGAAGGGGATGAGGAGGGTGGGCAAGGCGGTGTAGGAGGACATTCCCAGATAGACGGCAGACAGAATTCCCAGGAACGCTGTCAGCGGAACACTCCTGTGATCCCGGATGACAGATTTCAGCCAATCACAGAACTAAAACAAAAAAAAAAGAGGCAAGATGAGGACTTTAGTTCCTGGTTTATAATTAAGCAATACGGCCAAAGGGGGTGTGGTATATGGCCAATATACCACGGCTAAGGGTTGTTCCTATGAACGACGCAACGAGGAGTGCCTGGGTACAGCCCCTTGGCCGTAGTATATTGACCATATACCACAAACCCCCTGAGGAGCCGTTTTGCTATTATCAACTGGTTACCAATGTAATTAGAGCAGTAAAAATACATGTTTTGTCATACCCGTGGTATACGGTCTGATATACCACGGCTGTCAGCCAATCAGCATTCACAGGGCTCGAACCACCCAGTTTATAATACAGTGATAGAGAGGGGAAGATGAGGACTTTAGGACACCTCATGGTTTATATTATAGTGATAGAGAGATGAGGACACCTCATGGTTTATATTATAGTGATAGAGAGATGAGGACACCTCATGGTTTATATTATAGTGATAGAGAGATGAGGACACCTCATGGTGTATATTATAGTGATAGAGAGAGGAGAACACCTCATGGTGTATATTATAGTGATAGAGAGATGAGGACTTTAGGACACCTCGTGGTTTATATTATAGTGATAGAGAGATGAGGACACCTCGTGGTTTATATTATAGTGATAGACAGATGAGGACACCTCACGGTTTATATTATAGTGATAGAGAGATGAGGGTTTGGGTTTGGCCGGGGGCAGGCTGTCATTGTAAATAAAAATGTGTTCTTAACTAGTTCAGTTAAATACAAAATGAAGACTCTCTTTGTACATTGGGTCACTATCAGTTAAAAGTACAGTTTGATTTGAGTCTTGGTCCTTTGGGAAGATAAAACATCACTTTAGGACAAAAACACATTTCTGTGGTTATGAGAACATCTAGAAGTATGTCATTGCTGCAGTTATTCAGTCTCTGCTTCTGCTCTGCGGTAGCTGGTCTGTATAAGTTACACTCAAATATTTGATGTCTAAAGTCATTGAATAAGTTTCCATCCATTTCAAACTATTTGAGGTCCATTTGGGGGCCGATCATGGTTAGTCTATGAAGGTGGAGAAAAGCTTAGCTTCCTCCCCGGGCCACGCTGCTGCCAGGCCTCAACTCTGAAATCACCTCCAGAAAATACTGCCGTGATTTGGTGTGTTGAAACCGATTCAATGGGTCCGTTGTTCTCTCTCTCTCTCTCATTTTGTTGAGAAACTACCAACGAGACAGATTTCCCACTAACATTAAGCCGGTGAAGTCCCACAGGGCACACACGTGTTAAAATCAACGTTGTTTCAACGTTGAACCAATGTGGAATAGACGTTTAATTCTGAACAGTGTTGGTTAAACATCTTCAACTCCTTTCTGTGCCTTCTATTAAATGTTGTTCTACATTTGTATCCTAGTTTATTTACTTATTGTATTCACTTGTTGTTGTTGTCGACCTGCAAGTAAGCTTTTCATTGCACTGTGTACATCATATGTATATGAGGAATAAACCAAAGTGCATGTTGGCCCCAGATCTGGTTGTTGTCTTGCCAGCTCCATTGAATAGGCCCTGGTCTAAAGCAGTTCACTACATTAGGAATAGGGTGTAGTTTGGGATCTGTGGTAAGGTTAGTTTGAGGTTTAATATTCAGCTCCTCTAACTTCAATAATGATTTGAGCTACATTTCACCTTGATTTAAGTAGACAAGTCTGTTCGAGAACGAATTCTTATTTACAACGACAGCCTACCGCAGCCAAACCCAGACGACGCTGGTCCAATTATGCACCGCTCTACGGGCCAATCACAGCGCAGCTGGTGACACAGCCTGGTTTTGAACCAGGTACTGCAGGGACACCTCTTACACCGAGATGCAGTGTCTCAGACCACTGCGCCACTCGGGAGGTCTACATTCTTCGGGTTAGGCTCTTTATGACGGAAAAACACTTCTATAACATTGCAGATATCTTATTTTTTCCGATTCCAACCCGAGTCTCATAATCACATGGCAACATGTAGGCAACGTTTTATCTCCGTCTCTTCATTCAAAGACTCCATCATGGACACTCTTACTGACAGTTGTGGCTGATTTGTGTGATGTATTGTTGTCTCTACCTTCTTGCCCTTTGTGCTGTTGTCTGTGCCCAATAATGTTTGTACCCTGTTTTGCTGCTACCATGTTGTGTTGCTACCATGTTGTTGTCATGTTGTGTTGCTACCATGTTCTTGTTATGTGTTGTTGCTACCATGCTGTGTTGTCATGTGTTGCTGCCTTGCTATGTTGTTGTCTTAGGTCTCTCTTTATGTAGTGTTGTCTCTCTTGTCGTGATGTGTGTTTTAAATTATAATCTATTTTTTTATCCCAGCCCCCGTCCCCGCAGGAGGCCTTTTGGTAGGCCTTCATTGTAAATAAGAAGTTGTTCTTAACTGAGTTGCCAAGTTAAATAAAGGTTAAATAAAATAATACAATAAAAAAAACAATGTAGGCAGCTTGGTCCACCACCAATGCAACTATTTAGGGACAGTCAACAAAGTGCATGATCACAATATTCATATTTAAATAGCTCTCCAACCATGTGACTTAGAATCCGCATTTTAGCTGTCCATTATTCCTTACATAGAGGCATGTTGCACACCTTTGGTTTTCTTATAAAAATGATTCAATTTTTTATAAATAAATATATACAGCACCAGTCAAAAGTTTGGATACAGCCACTCATTCAAGGGTTTTTCTTTATTTTTACTATTTTCTACATTGTAGAATAATAGTTAAGACATGAAAACTATGAAATAACACATATGGATTCATGTAGTAACCAAAAAAGTGTTAAACAAATCAAAATATATTTTATATTTGAGATTCTTCAAAGTAGCCACCCTTTTTCCTTGATGACAGCTTTACACATTCTTGGATTCTTTTGCCTTATGGTCTCATAGTCTTTCACACGCCTTTTTGCAAACCACAGGCATGCTGTCATGTGCCTTTTTCTCAGGAGTGGCTTCCATCTGGCCACTCTTCCATAAAGCCCAGATTGGTGAAGCACAGTAGAGACTTCTGTCCTTCTGTAAGGTTCTTCCATCTCAGATAAGGAACTCTGTAGTTCTGTCAGAGTGATCATTGGGTTCTTGGTCACCTCCCTGACCAAGGCCCTTCTTGTCCGGTTTCTCAGTTTGGTCGATGACCAGCTCTAGGCAGTCTGGGTAGTTCCATATTTTTTCAGTTTCCCAATGATGGAGACCACTGTGCTCTTGGAAACTTTCAACACTGTAGAAATTGTTTTATACCCTTCCCCAGATATATACACCTCATCACAACTATATCTCAGAGCTCTATGGACAATTTCTTGGGCTTCATGGTATAGTTTCTGCCCTGACATGCACTGTCAACAGTGGGACCTTATATAGACTGGTGTATTTATTTTAAAATCATGTCCAAACAATTGAATTGGCCGCAGGTGGAGTGTCATAGCAAAAGGGTGTGAATACTTGTGTAAATTAGATATTTCTCTATTTCATTTTCAATAAATTTGCAAAACAAGTTTTCACTTTGTCATTATGGGGTTATTGTGTGTAGATATGTGAATTTTGTTTTAATCCATGTGTAATTCAGACTGTAAGAACAAAATGTGGAATAAGTCAAGGGGATGAAAACTTTCTGAAGGCAATGTAAGTGTAAAATGTACTGTGTTTTTGCATGAAGGCTTCTGTCTATAATAGTCCCCAAGTAATTGAAACTGCTGAACCTCTACCTGTTTTCAATTGAGGGTCAGCTGAGGTAACTCATGAGTACACTCGCAATGGCTGCCTGGTATTGCGAAGCAATCATTTCCATGGTATTTTGTAATGTTCTATCAACTGATGCTAGATTGCCATGGTAATGTAGAATGTTAATTCAAATGATGCTTACTGATGTGGCTCATGCAATATAATGTATTTTTTTTGTAATGTCAGTTGGGTTGACTCAACAAAATCAACAAATCACAGCACAGATTGAAGGGTACACTTCCTGCTTATATTTTCTGGCATGGGTACACTCAAAATGGCTGCCAATCCACTCATTATGCCATCATTGACTTGAATAGAGAGTCCCTTTCTATTCATTCTATTTCTAGGGTCCCTACACTGTGAACAATACAAAAGTTGGTTTCAAGTGCCTAGGTCATGTGATCAAGGAGCTATTGAATTGTAAGTTATTTGTAATAAATATCTTTTTAAAACATGTTGAAATAATTTAATGAGAAAACCAAAGGGTGTGCAGCATGCCTCTCTGTGAAAGGAATAATAGACAGTGGAAATTAGATTTGAATATTGTGATCATGCACTTTGTTGACTGTCCCAGGCTGTCTACACAGTTGCCATGTAATTATGTGCACATTGTTTTCCTTCATGAAGAACCTGAGGTAGCTATTGTTTGATAGCTATCTCAAATCATTTGACAGGGGGTCCCAAGTGGCGCAGAGGTATAAGGCACTGCTAGAAGACGTCACTATAAAACCCTGGTTCAATTCCAGACTGTATCACAACCACCCGTGATTGGGAGTCCCATAGGGCGGCGCACAATTGGCCCAGCATTGTGTAGGCCGTCATTGTAAATTACAATTTGACCTTAACTGACTTGCCTAGTTAAAAATATATGTATTGAAGTTCAAATATCAAACCAATTTCACCAAGGTCCATACCTCAATTCACTCTTATAGTAGAGCCAATGGAACAGAACGCGCTAACGGGTTCTCTAGAACAGAACGCGCTAACGGGTTCTCTAGAACGGAGCGCGCTAACGGGTTCTCTAGAACGGAGGGCGCTAACGGGTTCTCTAGAACAGAGCGCGCTAACGGGTTCCTCTAGAACAGAACGCGCTAACGGGTTCTCTAGAACAGAACGCGCTAACGGGTTCTCTAGAACGGAGCGCGCTAACGGGTTCTCTAGAACAGAACGCGCTAACGGGTTCTCTAGAACGGAGCGCGCTAACGGGTTCCTCTAGAACAGAACGCGCTAACGGGTTCTCTAGAACGGAGCGCGCTAACGGGTTCTCTAGAACAGAACGCGCTAACGGGTTCTCTAGAACGGAGCGCGCTAACGGGTTCTCTAGAACGGAACGCGCTAACGGGTTCTCTAGAACGGAGCGCGCTAACGGGTTCTCTAGAACGGAGCGCGCTAACGGGTTCTCTAGAACGGAACGCGCTAACGGGTTCTCTAGAACAGAACGCGCTAACGGGTTCCTCTAGAACAGAACGCGCTAACGGGTTCTCTAGAACGGAGCGCGCTAACGGGTTCCTCTAGAACAGAACGCGCTAACGGGTTCTCTAGAACGGAGCGCGCTAACGGGTTCTCTAGAACGGAGCGCGCTAACGGGTTCTCTAGAACAGAGCGCGCTAACGGGTTCTCTAGAACGGAGCGCGCTAACGGGTTCTCTAGAACAGAACGCGCTAACGGGTTCTCTAGAACAGAGCGCGCTAACGGGTTCCTCTAGAACAGAACGCGCTAACGGGTTCTCTAGAACAGAGCGCGCTAACGGGTTCTCTAGAACGGAACGCACTAACCTCTCTAGAATAGAGCGTGCTGAGAAATGAGAGCTCTTTTCAAAACGACTTCTTCCTGCCTGGTGTTCCATGAACAACTGTTAAAAGCAACAGACAGGCTCATTTAAACAAACTCAGAATCTCACCAGACCTGCAGACTCCGAAGCCTTGTCAGCCTATCAACTCAAAGTAGTGCAAATTGACTATTTTAAAAAGTGTGATGATACATTGTCTTTCCATAGTTCTCTCAGCCTGGTCCTAATTTACATGTCAGCCTTTTTTTGGGGCAAGGGGGAGTTTGATCCCGTTTTGCAGCCCAGCTTACATGGCCAAATCATTGTCTGTGTGTCAAACGGCACCCTAAACACTACATTAGACCAGAGCAGGGCTCTACTTTAGACCAGAGCAGGGCCCTACATTAGACCAGAGCAGGGCTCTACTTTAGACCAGAGCAGGGCCCTACATTAGACCAGAGCAGGGCCCTACATTAGACCAGAGCAGGGCCCTACATTAGACCAGAGCAGGGCCCTACATTAGACCAGAGCAGGGCTCTACTTTAGACCAGAGCAGGGCCCTACATTAGACCAGAGCAGGGCCCTACATTAGACCAGAGCAGGGCCCTACATTAGACCAGAGCAGGGCTCTACTTTAGACCAGAGCAGGGCCCTACATTAGACCAGAGCAGGGCCCTATATTAGACCAGAGCAGGGCCCTACATTAGACCAGAGCTGGGCACTACATTAGACCAGAGCAGGGCCCTACATTAGACCAGAGCAGGGCCCTACATTAGACCAGAGCAAGGCCCTATATTAGACCAGAGCAGGGCCCTACTTTAGACCAGAGCTGGGCACTATATTAGACCAGAGCAGGGCCCTACATTAGACCAGAGCAGGGCCCTACATTAGACCAGAGCTGGGCCCTACATTAGACCAGAGCAGGGCCCTACATTAGACCAGAGCAGGGCCCTACATTAGACCAGAGCAGGGCCCTACATTAGACCAGAGCTGGGCCCTACTTTAGACCAGAGCAGGGCTCTACATTAGACCAGAGTAGGGCTCTTCTACTAGACTCTGACCAAAATGTTTGCACCATAATAGCCCTGTCTACACTGTTAGAAAAAAAGTTGCAATTTTGAACCTAAAATGGTTATTTGGTTGTCTCCATAGGATAACCCTTTGAATAACCCCTTTTGGTTCTAGGTAGAACCTTTCGAGGTTCCACGTAGAACCCTTTCCGAAGAGGTTTCTACAAAAGGGTTCTATCTGGAACCAAAAAGGGTGCTGCTATGGGGACAGCCGAAGAACCCTTTTGGAACCCTTTTTTTCAAAGAGTTTAGGTAATAGGGCGCCGTCTGGGACGGACCATTGTCTGCTCTACAAACCTATTGGTCCATATTGACGCGCATCATTTAGCATTGCTCACTGAGTAAAATAGGCTAATGACCACTTTTAACCTATTTGGCTTGAGATTAATCAAATTCTAAGTAAACAAACTTAAAAAAAAAAAATCAAGGCAGATAGGCCTATCACCTAAACCAGCAATTACTAGTTCACAGCATTCAATTAATCTATTAATTCATATTTTAATATTTTAATTCTGCTAGTTACAGAGTCCTGCAGCGTCGCTCTGTGAAAACAACTCACCAGCGAGCAACAGTACCAATCGCGTACACAGGACGCACACCAAATGGATAATCAACACTTTAGGGATCTTTTAAATGTCCCAATGGACACACACTGGTTTCAATTATGTTACGTTGAAGCGACGTAGAATAGAAGTTGAATTGATGTCTGTGACCAGCACGGTTGGCCTATTTAGGAAAACTCCGTTATCATTTTGCAGCTAGTTTAACATTGGAATATATAGCTTTCAGAGAGATAGCCTCTTCAATATGTTCGTGCGTAAAAAAGAAGAAATAGCCTAGTCTAGGCCAATATCAACATGTTACCTTGTCAGTCTGAATGCTGATTGCAATGCCATACCGGCAATAAGTAACGAAATGTTCACAGTTATTCCAAAGCAAGCTGTACGGTATCTTCCCAACCAGTTTCTCCGCTCTACTCGCGATCTCTTCGCCATCAAACGGTCGTTTCTGCACGGTAGTGTCCATGGCGTTCAGTAGAATTGGTGCTCCATACGCAAAGTCCTCAACGGTATCCACCCGGATGCTGGCGCTCTTGGATAGAACTCCGAGAACTAAACGTTTGTTTGTTACCATCACCTGGATGGAACGCTTGTCCGTTGTAAAGAGTGGCAAGATATCCGGAATCAGATGCGCCACCCGGTTGCCTCCTAAATAGATGCCGAAATGAGTGAATAAAGTCCGGGGCACTTCTAGCAAGTCTCCCCGTTGGTATATGTTGTCTGGGAGTGCGGCGCCGGCGGAGGTATCCGGGACTCCCTCTCTACCCCCCTCTTTCTCGCAGTGATGTGTAACTCTCTTCTTCTCCCTCGCTCTGTCTGTGTCTGAAAACAACAAACTGGGCCTGAAGACATTGAGGTGAGTGAGGAAGAACACTTTTTCCAGGAGTAATGTGAGCGAATTCAACATGTTTTATTGGAGGAGATTCCTTGTCCTTGTTTTTCGGGACGTTCTCCTCCTCGCCTCACGCTCCTCTATCATCTTCAGGTCGCGGTCAGTTTCAACGAGGGGCCCTCAGTGACGTCGTGAGGGATCCGTGGAACCGATTGGCTGCTGTTTGAGAGCAGATGAGTCACGTAGTAGGTGTTCTGAGTGACACTTGTAGTGCTAAAGTCTTGTTGACTTCGTACATATGTTCTCGGGCTACATACAGGCAGTGGACATGCAGATCACAACTAGTTACAGTTAGCACAATGTATTCTGCCATTAGTTACAGTTAGCATAGCACAAGATATTCTGCCATTAGTTACAGTTAGCATAGCACAATGTATTCTGCCATTAGTTACAGTTAGCATAGCACAAGATATTCTGCCATTAGTTACAGTTAGCATAGCACAAGATATTCTGCCATTAGTTACAGTTAGCATAGCACAAGATATTCTGCCATTAGTTACAGTTAGCATACCACAAGATATTCTGCCATTAGTTACAGTTAGCATAGCACAAGATATTCTGCCATTAGTTACAGTTAGCATACCACAAGATATTCTGCCATTAGTTACAGTTAGCATAGCACAAGATATTCTGTCATTAGTTACAGTTAGCATAGCACAAGATATTCTGCCATTAGTTACAGTTAGCATAGCACAAGATATTCTGCCATTAGTTACAGTTAGCATAGCACAAGATATTCTGCCATTAGTTACAGTTAGCATACCACAAGATATTCTGAAATGAGTTACAGTTAGCATACCACAAGATATTCTGCCATTAGTTACAGTTAGCATACCACAAGATATTCTGCCATTAGTTACAGTTAGCATAGCACAATATATTCTGCCATTAGTTACAGTTAGCATAGCACAAGATATTCTGCCATTAGTTACAGTTAGCATAGCACAAGATATTCTGTCATTAGTTACAGTTAGCATAGCACAAGATATTCTGCCATTAGTTACAGTTAGCATAGCACAAGATATTCTGCCATTAGTTACAGTTAGCATAGCACAAGATATTCTGCCATTAGTTACAGTTAGCATACCACAAGATATTCTGAAATGAGTTACAGTTAGCATACCACAAGATATTCTGCCATTAGTTACAGTTAGCATACCACAAGATATTCTGCCATTAGTTACAGTTAGCATAGCACAATATATTCTGCCATTAGTTACAGTTAGCATACCACAAGATATTGTAATGACCTGACTAGATCATAAATGAACAATTGTCCAGACAGAGGCTTGAATTTGCGAATTGACGGTTTATTAAACCAACTTTACACAGGCTACTGTTTGGCCGTAGCCCAAGCCAAATAAATGAACGATAACCACAAGCCAACCGTGACCTTCTCTTGTGAAGCCCAGACGTAAGAGGGAGAACAAAGGCGAAACCTGGTCTTATCTTCCAACGCTCCATCCCCCTGCCCAACCCCCCTCCACGCCACTCCGCCAACCGCCAGGATGCCCGGCATCAGAACATTCCAGGCATTCCCGTGATTGGCAGATAGCAGGTTGATTGACATGTCGGACCCCGCGAACACTGGGTACTGGTCAGTACAACACAACCACCTACTAGCCTAACACATAACACACAGCTGTCTGTGCGGGTCGCTACATTATTCTGAAATTAGTTTCAGTTAGCATAGCACAAGATATTCTGCCATTAGTTACAGTTAGCATAGCACAAGATATTCTGCCATTAGTTACAGTTAGCATACCACAAGATATTCTGCTATTAGTTACAGTTAGCATACCACAAGCTATTCTGCCATTAGTTACAGTTAGCATACCACAAGATATTCTGCCATTAGTTACAGTTAGCATACCACAAGATATTCTGCCATTAGTTACAGTTAGCATACAACAAGATATTCTGCCATTAGTTACAGTTAGCATACCACAATATATTCTGCCATTAGTTACAGTTAGCATAGCACAAGATATTCTGCCATTAGTTACAGTTAGCATACCACAAGATATTCTGCCATTAGTTATAGTTAGCATAGCACAAGATATTCTGCAATTAGTTACAGTTAGCATACCACAAGATATTCTGCCATTAGTTACAGTTAGCATACCACAAGATATTCTGCCATTAGTTACAGTTAGCATACCACAAGATATTCTGCCATTAGTTACAGTTAGCATACAACAAGATATTCTGCCATTAGTTACAGTTAGCATAGCACAATATATTCTGCCATTAGTTACAGTTAGCATAGCACAAGATATTCTGCCATTAGTTACAGTTAGCATACCACAAGATATTCTGCCATTAGTTACAGTTAGCATACTACAAGATATTCTGAAATTAGTTGGTGCATGGGCCGTACACACTACCCTATGTAGCCCCTTGCGGTCGGATGCCAAGCAGTTACCATACCAAGCGGGGATGCAGCCAGTCAGGATGCTCTCAATGGTGCCGCTGTAGAACTCTTTGAGGATCTGAGGGCCCATGCAAAATCTTTTCAGCCTCCTGTGGGGAAGAAGGTGTTGTCGTGCCCTCTACACGACTGTGTGGTTGTGTGTGAACCATGATAATTCCTTACTGATGTGCACACCGAGGAACTTGAAGCTCTCGCCCCACTCCACTACAGCCCGTCGATATGGGTGTGGCGTGCTCAGCCTTCCGTTTCCTGTTGTCAACGATCAGTTCCTTTGTCTTGCTGACATTGAGGGAGAGGTTGTTGTCCTGGCACCACACTGCCAGGTCTCTGTAGCCTGTCTCATCGTCGTCGGTGATCAGGCCAACCACCGTTGTGTTGTCAGCAAACTTGATGATGGTGTTGGAGTCGTCCCTGGCCGTGCAGTCATCAGTGAACAGGCAGTACAGGAGGGGACTGAGCACGCACCCCTGAGGGGCCCCGTGTTGAGGATCAGCATGGCAGATGTGTTGTTACCTACCCTCACCACCTGGGGGCGACCCATCAGGAAGTCCAGGATCCAGATTGCCGGTGACTGATAAGGTAAACCCCTCCATGTTATCTAATAAATCCCAGAACATAGTCCAATCTGTGCATGCGAAACAGTCCTGTAAGCTTAGCATCCACTTCCGTATTGAACGCGTCACTGGTACTTCCTGTTTGAGTTTTTTTGCTTGTAAACGGAAATCAGGAAGGTAGTTATGGTCAGATTTGCCAAGTGAAGGGTGAGGGAGAGCTTTGTATGTGTCTCTGTGTGTGGAGTAAAGGTGATTTAGGTCCTCCACAAGAGACATGCTGGTAGGAATGAGGTAAGACAGATTTAAGTTTCCTTGCATTAAAACCACCAGCAACTAGGAGCGCCACCTCAATGTGCATTTTCTTGTTTGCTTATGGCCCTATATAGCTCGTTGAGTGCTGTCTTAGTGTTAAAGAGACACACACACCTCCCACTTAACCCCGAGCTGCCGTTTGGTCTTGACGATGCATAGATCTATGTTATCCATGTCGTTGTTCAGCCATGACATAAGGTCCTGTTGATATCTTACACATATTCTATAATTCTGTCCCAGAGTTCTGTTCTTTGGTCTGATGTGTTCTATAATTCTGTCCCAGAGTTCTGTTCTTTGGTCTGATGTGTTCTATAATTCTGTCCCGCAGAGTTCTGTTCTTTGGTCTGATGTGTTCTATAATTCTGTCCTGCAGAGTTCTGTTCTTTGGTCTGATGTTCTATAATTCTGTCCTGCAGAGTTCTGTTCTTTGGTCTGATGTTCTATAATTCTGTCCTGCAGAGTTCTGTTCTTTGGTCTGATGTGTTCTATAATTCTGTCCTGCAGAGTTCTGTTCTTTGGTCTGATGTGTTCGATAATTCTGTCCTGCAGAGTTCTGTTCTTTGGTCTGATGTGTTCTATAATTCTGTCCTGCAGAGTTCTGTTCTTTGGTCTGATATGCGTGTTCGGAAACATGCGAGTGCAAGACCAAGTCTAGCTTCAGCGCTTGATCAAGACGGCGGGAAAGATAATTGGTATAATTCAATAATCAGCCATCAAACTGTACACAAAACTCATCCTCCTAAAACTTGAAAGCATTTTACCAGTACAGTACTCATCCCCTTCACTCAAAACTCATCCTCCTAAAACTTGAAAGCATTTTACAGGACAGTACTCATCCCCTTCACTCAAAACTCATCCTCCTAAAACTTGAAAGCATTTTACAGGACAGTACTCATCCCCTTCACTCAAAACTCATCCTCCTAAAACTTGAAAGCATTTTACAGGACAGTACTCATCCCCTTCACTCAAAACTCATCCTCCTAAAACTTGAAAGCATTTTACAGGACAGTAGTCATCCCCTTCACTCAACATTCAGTCACAGCAGCAGCCAGACAAGGGGAAAGAGGCTTCTTCAAAAGACAATGAAAACAGATAGAAATGGGGACTGTTTTATTCCAACATCCATTGGGCTGTATAATAGATAGTCTGTTGGTCCATCCAGTATACAGCATACTAGACATTCACTTTCAATGTGTAGCTAAAGCGCTTTGAATGAATTATTTGCTGTCGTTTCTGTGTTGTCATGTTTTATATACTGTCTTTTTAAGCACATGACCAAATGAATCCCCCCCCCCCCCCCCCCGGTGGGATAAATAAGCTGATCTGAATCTGATAGGATAGTTTCGAACGGAGCTCGGGTAGATGCGGTTTATTTCCCTCGCCGGCTCGGTCCCGCCAGGGTGGTTGGCCTCTCTTTTGCGCCGTCTCTTCCCTCGTTCCAGTCCCAGGGATTTAGGGCCCGGTCTGGAGTGAGCAGTACATACACAGCCACCGACTCGTTGAACTAGACATCTTTATCCAAACCATAAGTTAGTGATCACTGATGTCCAGAAGTTGTTTTTGTTCATAAGAAATTATGAGGGAAACATTATGTATAAAACAAAAGAATTAAGATCAGCGTTAAAACACTCCACATAAAATAGCAGAATTGGTAAGGAACCCGTATGATGGCAGCTACCCTTCTCTGCAGCGCAAGAATGTCATGTATTTGAGTATTCACATCTGTGGTGAGGACGTGTGTGTCTGTGTGTGTGTGTGTGTGTGTGTGTGTGTGTGTGTGTGTGTTTGTGTGTGTGTTTGAGGTGAGTGTAATGTCAGACATGGCTGTGCAAAGTCTGAGCTCGTTTTGGCTAAAGAATGGAAAGGGTGTGTGTGTGTGCGTGTGTGTGCGTGTGTGTGTGTGTGTGTGTGTGTGTGTGGTTTGGCTAAAGAGCCTGTGGAAAAGAGGAAGCTAAGGCCATATGGCAATAATTAGATCCCTGGAGAACAACCAGCCCATTCACACACACTCGTACCAGCCCATTCACACACACTCGTACCAGCCCATTCACACACACTCATACCAGCCCATTCACTCACACTCATACCAACCCATTCACTCACACTCATACCAGCCCATTCACTCATACCAGCCCATTCACACACACTCATACCAGCCCATTCACTCACACTCATACCAGCCCATTCACTCACACTCATACCAGCCCATTCACTCACACTCATACCAGCCCATTCACTCATACCAGCCCATTCACTCACACTCATACCAGCCCATTCACTCACACTCATACCAGCCCATACACTCATACCAGCCCATTCACTCACACTCATACCAGCCCATTCACACACACTCATACCAGCCCATTCACTCATACCATAACAGCCCATGCACACACACTCATACCAGCCCATTCACTCACACTCATACCAGCCCATTCACTCATACCAGCCCATTCACACACACTCATACCAGCCCATGCACACACACTCATACCATAACAGCCCATGCACACACACTCATACCAGCCCATTCACACAAACTCATACCAGCCCATTCACACACACTCATACCAGCCCATTCACTCACACTCATACCAGCCCATTCACTCACACTCATACCAGCCCATTCACTCACACCAGCCCATTCACACACACTCATACCAGCCCATTCACTCACACTCATACCAGCCCATTCACTCACACTCGTACCAGCCCATTCACTCACACTCATACCAGCCCATTCACTCACACTCGTACCAGCCCATTCACTCACACTCATACCAGCCCATTCACTCATACCAGCCCATTCACACACACTCATACCAGCCCATTCACTCACACTCATACCAGCCCATTCACTCACACTCATACCAGCCCATTCACTCATACCATACCAGCCCATTCACTCACACTCATACCAGCCCATTCACTCATACCAGCCCATTCACACACACTCATACCAGCCCATTCACTCATACCATAACAGCCCATGCACACACACTCATACCAGCCCATTCACACAAACTCATACCAGCCCATTCACACACACTCATACCAGCCCATTCACACACACTCATACCAGCCCATTCACACACACTCATACCAGCCCATTCACTCACACTCATACCAGCCCATTCACTCACACTCATACCAGCCCATTCACTCACACCAGCCCATTCACACACACTCATACCAGCCCATTCACTCACACTCATACCAGCCCATTCACTCACACCAGCCCATTCACTCATACCAGCCCATTCACTCACACTCATACCAGCCCATTCACTCATACCATAACAGCCCATGCACACACACTCATACCAGCCCATTCACACACACTCATACCAGCCCATTCACACACACTCATACCAGCCCATTCACTCACACTCATACCAGCCCATTCACTCATACCAGCCCATTCACTCACACTCATACCAGCCCATTCACTCATACCAGCCCATTCACTCACACTCATACCAGCCCATTCACTCATACCAGCCCATTCACTCACACTCATACCAGCCCATTCACTCATACCAGCACATTCACTCACACTCATACCAGCCCATTCACTCACACTCATACCAGCCCATTCACTCACACTCATACCAGCCCATTCACTCACACTCATACCAGCCCATTCACTCATACCAGCCCATTCACTCATACCAGCCCATTCACTCATACCAGCCCATTCACTCATACCAGCCCATTCACTCACACTCATACCAGCTCATTCACTCACACTCATACCAGCCAGCTCAATCACTCACACTCATACCATTCACTCACATTCACTCACACATTCACACACACTCATACCAGCCCATTCACTCACACTCATACCAGCCCATTCACTCATACCAGCCCATTCACTCTCACACTCGTACCAGCCCATTCACTCACACTCATACCAGCTCATTCACACACACTCATACCAGCCCATTCACTCACACTCATACCAGCCCATTCACTCACACTCATACCAGCCCATTCACTCACACTCATACCAGCCCATTCACTCATACCAGCCCATTCACTCACACTCATACCAGCCCATTCACACACACTCATACCAGCCCATTCACTCATACCAGCCCACTCATACCAGCCCATTCACTCATACCAGCCCATTCACTCATACCAGCCCACTCATACCAGCCCATTCACTCATACCAGCCCATTCACTCATACCAGCCCATTCACTCACACACATACCAGCCCATTCACTCACACTCATACCAGCACATTCACTCATACCAGCACATTCACACACACTCATACCAGCCCATTCACTCACACTCATACCAGCCCATTCACTCACACTCATACCAGCCCATTCACTCACACTCATACCAGCCCATTCACTCACACTCATACCAGCCCATTCACTCACACTCATACCAGCCCATTCACTCACACTCATACCAGCCCATTCACTCACACTCATACCAGCCCATTCACTCACACTCATACCAGCCCATTCACTCATACCAGCCCATTCACACACACTCATACCAGCCCATTCACACACACTCATACCAGCCCATTCACTCACACTCATACCAGCCCATTCACTCACACTCATACCAGCCCATTCACTCACACTCATACCAGCCCATTCACACACACTCATACCAGCCCATTCACTCATACCAGCCCACTCATACCAGCCCATTCACTCATACCAGCCCATTCACTCACACACATACCAGCCCATTCACTCACACTCATACCAGCACATTCACTCATACCAGCACATTCACACACACTCATACCAGCCCATTCACTCACACTCATACCAGCCCATTCACTCACACTCATACCAGCCCATTCACTCACACTCATACCAGCCCATTCACTCACACTCATACCAGCCCATTCACTCACACTCATACCAGCCCATTCACTCACACTCATACCAGCCCATTCACTCACACTCATACCAGCCCATTCACTCACACTCATACCAGCCCATTCACTCACACTCATACCAGCCCATTCACACACACTCATACCAGCCCATTCACTCACACTCATACCAGCCCATTCACTCACACTCATACCAGCCCATTCACTCACACTCATACCAGCCCATTCACTCATACCAGCCCATTCACACACACTCATACCAGCCCATTCACTCACACTCATACCAGCCCATTCACTCACACTCATACCAGCCCATTCACTCACACTCATACCAGCCCATTCACACACACTCATACCAGCCCATTCACTCACACTCATACCAGCCCATTCACTCACACTCATACCAGCCCATTCACTCACACTCATACCAGCCCATTCACTCATACCAGCCCATTCACACACACTCATACCAGCCCATTCACTCACACTCATACCAGCCCATTCACTCACACTCATACCAGCCCATTCACTCACACTCATACCAGCCCATTCACTCATACCAGCCCATTCACTCACACTCATACCAGCCCATTCACACACACTCATACCAGCCCATTCACTCATACCATAACAGCCCATGCACACACACTCATACCAGCCCATTCACACACACTCATACCAGCCCATTCACTCACACTCATACCAGCCCATTCACTCACACTCATACCAGCCCATTCACACACACTCATACCAGCCCATTCACTCACACTCATACCAGCCCATTCACTCACACTCATACCAGCCCATTCACTCACACTCATACCAGCCCATTCACTCATACCAGCCCATTCACACACACTCATACCAGCCCATTCACTCACACTCATACCAGCCCATTCACTCACACTCATACCAGCCCATTCACTCACACTGATACCAGCCCATTCACTCATACCAGCCCATTCACTCACACTCATACCAGCCCATTCACACACACTCATACCAGCCCATTCACTCATACCATAACAGCCCATGCACACACACTCATACCAGCCCATTCACACACACTCATACCAGCCCATTCACACACACTCATACCAGCCCATTCACACACACTCATACCAGCCCATTCACTCACACTCATACCAGCCCATTCACTCATACCAGCCCATTCACACACACTCATACCAGCCCATTCACTCACACTCATACCAGCCCATTCACTCACACTCATACCAGCCCATTCACTCACACTCATACCAGCCCATTCACTCATACCAGCCCATTCACTCATACCAGCCCATTCACACACACTCATACCAGCCCATTCACTCATACCATACCAGCCCATTCACACACACTCATACCAGCCCATTCACACACACTCATACCAGCCCATTCACACACACTCATACCAGCCCATTCACTCACACTCATACCAGCCCATTCACTCATACCAGCCCATTCACTCACACTCATACCAGCCCATTCACACACACTCATACCAGCCCATTCACTCATACCAGCCCACTCATACCAGCCCATTCACTCATACCAGCCCATTCACTCACACACATACCAGCCCATTCACTCACACTCATACCAGCACATTCACTCATACCAGCACATTCACACACACTCATACCAGCCCATTCACTCACACTCATACCAGCCCATTCACTCACACTCATACCAGCCCATTCACTCACACTCATACCAGCCCATTCACTCACACTCATACCAGCCCATTCACTCACACTCATACCAGCCCATTCACTCACACTCATACCAGCCCATTCACTCACACTCATACCAGCCCATTCACTCACACTCATACCAGCCCATTCACTCACACTCATACCAGCCCATTCACTCACACTCATACCAGCCCATTCACTCACACTCATACCAGCCCATTCACACACACTCATACCAGCCCATTCACTCACACTCATACCAGCCCATTCACTCACACTCATACCAGCCCATTCACTCACACTCATACCAGCCCATTCACTCACACTCATACTAGCCCATTCACTCATACCAGCCCATTCACTCACACTCATACCAGCCCATTCACACACACTCATACCAGCCCATTCACACACACTCATACCAGCCCATTCACTCATACCATAACAGCCCATGCACACACACTCATACCAGCCCATTCACACACACTCATACCAGCCCATTCACTCACACTCATACCAGCCCATTCACTCATACCAGCCCATTCACACACACTCATACCAGCCCATTCACTCATACCATAACAGCCCATGCACACACACTCATACCAGCCCATTCACTCATACCATAACAGCCCATGCACACACAGTCATACCAGCCCATTCACACACACTCATACCAGCTCATTCATACACACTCATACCAGCCCATTCACACACACTCATACCAGCCCATTCACTCATACCAGCCCATTCACACACACTCATACCAGCCCATTCACTCACACTCATACCAGCCCATTCACTCACACTCATACCAGCCCATTCACTCACACTCATACCAGCCCATTCACTCACACTCATACCAGCCCATTCACTCATACCAGCCCATTCACACACACTCATACCAGCCCATTCTCTCACACTCATACCAGCCCATTCACTCACACTCATACCAGCCCATTCACTCACACTCATACCAGCCCATTCACTCATACCAGCCCATTCACTCATACCAGCCCATTCACACACACTCATACCAGCCCATTCACTAATACCATACCAGCCCATTCACACACACTCATACCAGCCCATTCACACACACTCATACCAGCCCATTCACACACACTCATACCAGCCCATTCACTCACACTCATACCAGCCCATTCACTCACACTCATACCAGCCCATTCACTCATACCAGCCCATTCACTCACAATCATACCAGCACATTCACACACACTCATACCAGCCCATTCACTCATACCAGCCCACTCATACCAGCCCATTTACTCATACCAGCCTATTCACTCACACACATACCAGCCCATTCACTCACACTCATACCAGCACATTCACTCATACCAGCACATTCACACACACTCATACCAGCCCATTCACTCACACTCATACCAGCCCATTCACTCACACTCATACCAGCCCATTCACACACACTCATACCAGCCCATTCACTCACACTCATACCAGCCCATTCACTCACACTCATACCAGCCCATTCACTCACACTCATACCAGCCCATTCACTCACACTCATACCAGCCCATTCACTCACACTCATACCAGCCCATTCACTCACACTCATACCAGCCCATTCACTCATACCAGCCCATTCACTCATACCAGCCCATTCACACACACTCATACCAGCCCATTCACTCATGCCATACCAGCCCATTCACACACACTCATACCAGCCCATTCACACACACTCATACCAGCCCATTCACACACACTCATACCAGCCCATTCACTCACACTCATACCAGCCCATTCACTCACACTCATACCAGCCCATTCACTCATACCAGCCCATTCACACACACTCATACCAGCCCATTCACTCACACTCATACCAGCCCATTCACTCATACCAGCCCATTCACTCACACTCATACCAGCCCATTCACTCATACCAGCCCATTCACTCACACTCATACCAGCCCATTCACACACACTCATACCAGCCCATTCACTCATACCATAACAGCCCATGCACACACACTCATACCAGCCCATTCACACACACTCATACCAGCCCATTCACTCACACTCATACCAGCCCATTCACTCATACAAGCCCATTCACACACACTCATACCAGCCCATTCACTCATACCATAACAGCCCATGCACACACACTGATACCAGCCCATTCACACACACTCATACCAGCCCATTCACACACACTCATACCAGCCCATTCACACACACCATACCAGCCCATTCACTCACACTCATACCAGCCCATTCACTCACACTCATACCAGCCCATTCACTCACACTCATACCAGCCCATTCACTCACACCAGCCCATTCACACACACTCATACCAGCCCATTCACTCACACTCGTACCAGCCCATTCACTCACACCAGCCCATTCACTCATACCAGCCCATTCACTCACACTCATACCAGCCCATTCACACACACTCATACCAGCCCATTCACTCATACCATAACAGCCCATGCACACACACTCATACCAGCCCATTCACACACACTCATACCAGCCCATTCACTCACACCAGCCCATTCACTCATACCAGCCCATTCACTCACGCTCATACCAGCCCATTCACTCACACTCATACCAGCCCATTCACTCACACTCATACCAGCCCATTCACTCATACCAGCCCATTCACTCATACCAGCCCATTCACTCACACTCATACCAGCCCATTCACTCATACCAGCCCATTCACTCACACTCATACCAGCTCATTCACTCACACTCATACCAGCCAGCTCATTCACTCACACTCATACCATTCACTCACATTCACTCACACATTCATACCAGCCCATTCCCCAGGTCGTTGCTGCAAATGAGAACGTGTTCTCAGTCAACTTACCTGGTAAAATAACGGTAAAATAAAAAAATAAAATAAATTCACTCACACTCATACCAGCCCATTCACACACACTCATACCAGCCCATTCACACACACTCATACCAGCCCATTCACTCATACCATAACAGCCCATGCACACACACTCATACCAGCCCATTCACACACACTCATACCAGCCCATTCACTCACACTCATACCAGCCCATTCACTCATACCAGCCCATTCACACACACTCATACCAGCCCATTCACTCATACCATAACAGCCCATGCACACACACTCATACCAGCCCATTCACTCATACCATAACAGCCCATGCACACACACTCATACCAGCCCATTCACACACACTCATACCAGCTCATTCATACACACTCATACCAGCCCATTCACACACACTCATACCAGCCCATTCACTCATACCAGCCCATTCACACACACTCATACCAGCCCATTCACTCACACTCATACCAGCCCATTCACTCACACTCATACCAGCCCATTCACTCACACTCATACCAGCCCATTCACTCACACTCATACCAGCCCATTCACACACACTCATACCAGCCCATTCTCTCACACTCATACCAGCCCATTCACTCACACTCATACCAGCCCATTCACTCACACTCATACCAGCCCATTCACTCATACCAGCCCATTCACTCATACCAGCCCATTCACACACACTCATACCAGCCCATTCACTAATACCATACCAGCCCATTCACACACACTCATACCAGCCCATTCACACACACTCATACCAGCCCATTCACGCACACTCATACCAGCCCATTCACTCACACTCATACCAGCCCATTCACTCACACTCATACCAGCCCATTCACTCATACCAGCCCATTCACTCACAATCATACCAGCACATTCACACACACTCATACCAGCCCATTCACTCATACCAGCCCACTCATACCAGCCCATTTACTCATACCAGCCTATTCACTCACACACATACCAGCCCATTCACTCACACTCATACCAGCACATTCACTCATACCAGCACATTCACACACACTCATACCAGCCCATTCACTCACACTCATACCAGCCCATTCACTCACACTCATACCAGCCCATTCACACACACTCATACCAGCCCATTCACACACACTCATACCAGCCCATTCACTCACACTCATACCAGCCCATTCACTCACACTCATACCAGCCCATTCACTCACACTCATACCAGCCCATTCACTCACACTCATACCAGCCCATTCACTCACACTCATACCAGCCCATTCACTCACACTCATACCAGCCCATTCACTCACACTCATACCAGCCCATTCACTCACACTCATACCAGCCCATTCACTCACACTCATACCAGCCCATTCACTCATACCAGCCCATTCACTCATACCAGCCCATTCACACACACTCATACCAGCCCATTCACTCATGCCATACCAGCCCATTCACACACACTCATACCAGCCCATTCACACACACTCATACCAGCCCATTCACACACACTCATACCAGCCCATTCACTCACACTCATACCAGCCCATTCACTCACACTCATACCAGCCCATTCACTCATACCAGCCCATTCACACACACTCATACCAGCCCATTCACTCACACTCATACCAGCCCATTCACTCATACCAGCCCATTCACTCACACTCATACCAGCCCATTCACTCATACCAGCCCATTCACTCACACTCATACCAGCCCATTCACTCACACTCATACCAGCCCATTCACTCACACTCATACCAGCCCATTCACTCACACTCATACCAGCCCATTCACTCACACTCATACCAGCCCATTCACTCACACTCATACCAGCCCATTCACTCACACTCATACCAGCCCATTCACTCACACTCATACCAGCCCATTCACTCATACCAGCCCATTCACTCATACCAGCCCATTCACACACACTCATACCAGCCCATTCACTCATGCCATACCAGCCCATTCACACACACTCATACCAGCCCATTCACACACACTCATACCAGCCCATTCACACACACTCATACCAGCCCATTCACTCACACTCATACCAGCCCATTCACTCACACTCATACCAGCCCATTCACTCATACCAGCCCATTCACACACACTCATACCAGCCCATTCACTCACACTCATACCAGCCCATTCACTCATACCAGCCCATTCACTCACACTCATACCAGCCCATTCACTCATACCAGCCCATTCACTCACACTCATACCAGCCCATTCACACACACTCATACCAGCCCATTCACTCATACCATAACAGCCCATGCACACACACTCATACCAGCCCATTCACACACACTCATACCAGCCCATTCACTCACACTCATACCAGCCCATTCACTCATACAAGCCCATTCACACACACTCATACCAGCCCATTCACTCATACCATAACAGCCCATGCACACACACTGATACCAGCCCATTCACACACACTCATACCAGCCCATTCACACACACTCATACCAGCCCATTCACACACACCATACCAGCCCATTCACTCACACTCATACCAGCCCATTCACTCACACTCATACCAGCCCATTCACTCACACTCATACCAGCCCATTCACTCACACCAGCCCATTCACACACACTCATACCAGCCCATTCACTCACACTCGTACCAGCCCATTCACTCACACCAGCCCATTCACTCATACCAGCCCATTCACTCACACTCATACCAGCCCATTCACACACACTCATACCAGCCCATTCACTCATACCATAACAGCCCATGCACACACACTCATACCAGCCCATTCACACACACTCATACCAGCCCATTCACTCACACCAGCCCATTCACTCATACCAGCCCATTCACTCACGCTCATACCAGCCCATTCACTCACACTCATACCAGCCCATTCACTCACACTCATACCAGCCCATTCACTCATACCAGCCCATTCACTCATACCAGCCCATTCACTCACACTCATACCAGCCCATTCACTCATACCAGCCCATTCACTCACACTCATACCAGCTCATTCACTCACACTCATACCAGCCAGCTCATTCACTCACACTCATACCATTCACTCACATTCACTCACACATTCACACACACTCATACCAGCCCATTCACTCACACTCATACCAGCCCATTCACTCACACTCATACCAGCCCATTCACTCACACTCATACCAGCTCATTCACACACACTCATACCAGCCCATTCACTCACACTCATACCAGCCCATTCACACACACTCATACCAGCCCATTCACTCACACTCATACCAGCCCATTCACTCACACTCATACCAGCCCATTCACTCACACTCATACCAGCCCATTCACTCACACTCATACCAGCCCATTCACTCACACTCATACCAGCCCATTCACTCACACTCATACCAGCCAGCTCATTCACTCACACTCATACCATTCACTCACATTCACTCACACATTCACACACACTCATACCAGCCCATTCACTCACACTCATACCAGCCCATTCACTCACACTCATACCAGCCCATTCACTCACACTCATACCAGCCCATTCACTCACACTCATACCAGCCCATTCACTCATACCAGCCCATTCACTCACACTCATACCAGCCCATTCACTCATACCAGCCCATTCACTCACACACATACCAGCCCATTCACTCACACTCATACCAGCCCATTCACACACACTCATACCAGCCCATGCACTCATACCAGCCCACTCATACCAGCCCATTCACTCATACCAGCCCATTCACTCACACACATACCAGCCCATTCACTCACACACATACCAGCCCATTCACACACACTCATACCAGCCCATTCACACACACTCATACCAGCCCATTCACTCATACCAGCCCATTCACACACACTCATACCAGCCCATTCACTCACACTCATACCAGCCCATTCACTCACACTCATACCAGCCCATTCACTCATACCAGCCCATTCACTCACACTCACACGCATACCAGCCCATTCACTCACACTCATACCAGCCCATTCACTCACACTCATACCAGCCCAGTCACTCACACTCATACCAGCCCATTCACTCACACTCATACCAGCCCATTCACTCACACTCATACCAGCCCATTCACTCACACTCATACCAGCCCATTCACTCACACTCATACCAGCCCATTCACACACACTCATACCAGCCCATTCACACACACTCATACCAGCCCATTCACACACACTCATACCAGCCCATTCACTCACACTCATACCAGCCCATTCACACACACTCATACCAGCCCATTCACTCACACTCATACCAGCCCATTCACTCACACTCATACCAGCACATTCACTCACACTCATACCAGCCCATTCACTCATACCAGCCCATTCACTCACACTCATACCAGCCCATTCACTCACACTCATACCAGCCCATTCACTCACACTCATACCAGCCCATTCACACACACTCATACCAGCCCATTCACTCACACTCATACCAGCCCATTCACTCACACTCATACCAGCCCATTCACTCACACTCATACCAGCACATTCACTCATACCAGCCCATTCACTCTCACACTCATACCAGCCCATTCACTCACACTCATACCAGCTCATTCACACACACTCATACCAGCCCATTCACTCATACCAGCCCATTCACTCACACTCATACCAGCCCATTCACTCACACTCATACCAGCCCATTCACTCATACCAGCCCATTCACTCACACACATACCAGCCCATTCACTCACACTCATACCAGCCCATTCACACACACTCATACCAGCCCATGCACTCATACCAGCCCATGCACTCATACCAGCCCATTCACTCATACCAGCCCATTCACTCATACCAGCCCATTCACTCATACCAGCCCATTCACTCACACACATACCAGCCCATTCACTCACACTCATACCAGCCCATTCACACACACTCATACCAGCCCATTCACACACACTCATACCAGCCCATTCACACACACTCATACCAGCCCATTCACTCACACTCACACCAGCCCATTCACTCACACTCACACCAGCCCATTCACTCACACTCATACCAGCCCATTCACTCACACTCATACCAGCCCATTCACTCACACTCATACCAGCCCATTCACTCACACTCATACCAGCCCATTCACTCACACTCATACCAGCCCATTCACTCACACTCATACCAGCCCATTCACACACACTCATACCAGCCCATTCACACACACTCATACCAGCCCATTCACTCACACTCATACCAGCCCATTCACACACACTCATACCAGCCCATTCACTCACACTCATACCAGCCCATTCACTCACACTCATACCAGCCCATTCACTCACACTCATACCAGCCCATTCACTCACACTCATACCAGCCCATTCACTCACACTCATACCAGCCCATTCACTCACACTCATACCAGCCCATTCACACACACTCATACCAGCCCATTCACACACACTCATACCAGCCCATTCACACACACTCATACCCCCCCATTCACTCACACTCATACCAGCCCATTCACTCACACTCATACCAGCCCATTCACTCACACTCATACCAGCCCATTCACTCACACTCATACCAGCCCATTCACACACACTCATACCAGCCCATTCACTCACACTCATACCAGCCCATTCACTCACACTCATACCAGCACATTCACTCATACCAGCCCATTCACACACACTCATACCAGCCCATTCACTCACACTCATACCAGCCCATTCACACTCATACCAGCCCATTCACTCATACCAGCCCATTCACACACACTCATACCAGCCCATTCACACACACTCATACCAGCCCATTCACTCACACTCATACCAGCCCATTCACTCATACCAGCCCATTCACTCACACTCATACCAGCCCATTCACTCACACTCATACCAGCCCATTCACACACACTCATACCAGCCCATTCACTCACACTCATACCAGCCCATTCACTCACACTCATACCAGCACATTCACTCATACCAGCCCATTCACACACACTCATACCAGCCCATTCACTCACACTCATACCAGCCCATTCACTCATACCAGCCCATTCACACACACTCATACCAGCCCATTCACTCACACTCATACCAGCCCATTCACTCACACTCATACCAGCCCATTCACTCATACCAGCCCATTCACTCATACCAGCCCATTCACTCATACCAGCCCATTCACTCACACTCATACCAGCCCATTCACTCATACCAGCCCATTCACACTCATACCAGCCCATTCACTCATACCAGCCCATTCACACACACTCATACCAGCCCATTCACACACACTCATACCAGCCCATTCACTCATACCAGCCCATTCACTCATACCAGCCCATTCACTCACACTCATACCAGCCCATTCACTCTCACACTCATACCAGCCCATTCACACACACTCATACCAGCCCATTCACTCATACCAGCCCATTCACTCATACCAGCCCATTCACTCACACTCATACCAGCCCATTCACTCATACCAGCCCATTCACACTCATACCAGCCCATTCACTCATACCAGCCCATTCACACACACTCATACCAGCCCATTCACACACACTCATACCAGCCCATTCACTCATACCAGCCCATTCACTCACACTCATACCAGCCCATTCACTCTCACACTCATACCAGCCCATTCACTCACACTCATACCAGCCCATTCACTCACACTCATACCAGCCCATTCACTCACACTCATACCAGCCCATTCACACACACTCATACCAGCCCATTCACTCACACTCATACCAGCCCATTCACTCACACCCATACCAGCCCATTCACTCACACCCATACCAGCCCATTCTTGTCTCTTTTCAGAAGAAGGTGCAACTCAACCAATCCAAGAACCATGGACCAACACAAATGGGACAGAGATATCGTCATTGGTTTGTTATGTAGTTACCTACTGAGAGAGAAGAGAGGGGGGGGGGGGGGGGTAAATCAATATGTCCTTATCAATATGTCCTTATATCTCACATTCGTGGAAAACAAAGTGCAGGCAGTGAGTGTTAAAGTGTAACTGTAAATATGGCCATTTGGGAACCTTAAAACCCTATAAAAGGTTTAAAGTAATTTTGTTTTTTGGAAAGTATTTCTCGCTGATATGAAAGATATGTTGCTTATGTCTCCAAGCGATGCGTGTTAACGTTCAGAGCTCCTAGTGTAACCGATGTGAAATGGCAGGCTAGTTAGCGGCGGTGCGCGCTAATAGCGTTTCAAAATCGGGTGACGTCACTCGCTCTGAGGACCTTGAAGTAGTCGATAGGTAACGATGCTTCGTGGGTGTCGGTTGTGGATGTGTGCAGAGGGTCCCTGGTTCGAGCCCAGGTAGGGGCGAGGAGACGGACGGAAGCTATACTGTTCCACTAACAAAACTCCCCCCAGTCAGAAGATACACTGCTCAAAAAAATAAAGGGAACACTAAAATAACACATCTGTTGTCTATTCCATTTGCACAACAGCATGTGACATTTATTGTCAATCTGTGTTGCTTCCTAAGTGGACAGTTTGATTTCACAGAAGTGTGATTGACTTGGAGTTACATTGTGTTGTTTAAGTGTTCATTGTGTTGTTTAAGTGTTCCCTTTATTTTTTTGAGCAGTGTACTATCGTCAATAGGCGCTAAAGCAGTTAGCGTCTATGAATGTGTTAGTAAGCTTTCCATCGGTATTAACTCAAAAGCAGGTCTTAATTTGCATATAAAAGGGAAGGTGCAAACAACGATGTGTCAATTAGCATCAAGAAAACTGACCGATGAATCACAACGGCTATTTGACTTAATTAGCATTAGCATCCAAAATGCTACACAAACAAAATGTTCTTATTGAGTGAATTCCTTTTCTGTTTCCTTCTTCTGTGTGATAACATTTTGTTCTCAAGCTTTCATTGAGGCTTACTTTCTTGGATGTTTTTTTTGAGTTCGTTCCACGAACTTGCCTGTTTTTATACAGGACCATAGAGTTTACTAGAGGGGACACCTGGTACGAATGTCCTCACCATAGAGTTTACTAGAGGGGACACACCTGGTACGAATGTCCTCACCATAGAGTTTACTAGAGGGGACACCTGGTACGAATGTACTCACCATAGAGTTTACTAGAGGGGACACCTGGTACGAATGTCCTCACCATAGAGTTTACTAGAGGGGACACCTGGTACGAATGTCCTCACCATAGAGTTTACTAGAGGGGACACCTGGTACGAATGTCCTCACCATAGAGTTTACTAGAGGGGACACCTGGTACGAATGTCCTCACCATAGAGTTTACTAGAGGGGACACCTGGTACGAATGTCCTCACCATAGAGTTTACTAGAGGGGACACACCTGGTACGAATGTCCTCACCATAGAGTTTACTAGAGGGGACACCTGGTACGAATGTACTCACCATAGAGTTTACTAGAGGGGACACCTGGTACGAATGTCCTCACCATAGAGTTTACTAGAGGGGACACCTGGTACGAATGTCCTCACCATAGAGTTTACTAGAGGGGACACACCCGGTACGAATGTCCTTACCATAGAGTTTACTAGAGGGGACACCTGGTACGAATGTCCTCACCATAGAGTTTACTAGAGGGGACACACCCGGTACGAATGTCCTTACCATAGAGTTTACTAGAGGGGACACCTGGTACGAATGTCCTCACCATAGAGTTTACTAGAGGGGACACCTGGTACGAATGTCCTCACCATAGAGTTTACTAGAGGGGACACCTGGTACTCCACCTCATTGCCTCAGACCGGGGGAATTCTGAACAGTATGGCAGTAAAATGTTTGAAGTTCACATTTTGCTTTTAATCTAAATATTTGTCTTCTGATATGGGGGCCCAAGTTCCTCAAACGGTACGTAGGCTGTGTGGATATAATTCCCCATATGTTTGCCATCTTACTGCCCCAGCAGTCGAGGATTCAATTCCCACTTCCGCATGTCTCCTCCTGTTTCTAATCTGTCTAAACAAAACACAGATTTTCCCTAGGCACAATTCAGACTTGACTTAAGTCCGTGTTTTATTGAGTCCGTGTTAAGTCTACATATCTCAAGTCTGAATCGGGCCCAACGTGTTATTGAGGGTGGTTCAGCACAACAGTTTTAGTCCAGTAAGATCGGTATGTGTCTCTGATTGGCTGAGTGAAGGGCTCTATTCAATCTGCATCCAGGAAGTTCAGCTTCACAGCGTGATTGAAATGTAAAAGGCAATGTTCCAGCTTTAGTGGAGGCTACATTCACGGTAAACGCGGCATATGTCGGCTCCATTTAAAATTACATTTCTACCCCACCATCTGTAACGGTTGACTAGAGCCCGAAGGCAATGTTCTGACAAGACCCACATCAATACCAGTGATAAAGGCCTCATCTCTGCTATAACTCACATAGCTCTAAACATTTTGATTGTAACAAATGATTGCATCGTTTTTATAATCTCACAATGGGCCTGGCAACTGTAGACTATAGTCAGTATCAAAGTATTCAATTCCCAGTGTTTCCTTTAAAATGTTAGTCAAAATAGTGACTGAAAATCATCATCAATCCATATTTATGCTTTTAAACATTTGCAATTTAAAACCATTTGATTGTATGAGAGACACGGTTTGACAAAACATTATGTTAGTGTATTGAGTTTTACATGCACTGAAACACCAACAAGGGTTTTCACAACACTCTCTTTGGGTGTTTCAGAGTACTTCCATTCTGTTTTGAAATCCATTCAGTAGATCACAAGACTAACATTGGGTTCACACTCAAACCCCCTCCGAACACCAGGTTTCAGCTTAGCTGCACTACTTTTCATGGTTTTAAACAATGATGGTGTTTTGAGTCTTTCTAATTAAAACAATTCTGATATTTTTAATAGTTTTAACCATTGTAGTTCTGCTAGTTTTAAACGTTCTACTTCTGAATGTTCTAGTTCTGATAGTTCTAAACATTCTACTTTTTATAGTTCTGATACGTTCTAGTTCTGAGAGTTCTAAACATTCTACTTCTGATAGTTTTAAACGTTCTAGTTCTGATAGTTCTAAACGTTCTAGTTCTGATAGTTCTAAACGTTCTAGTTCTGATAGTTCTAAACGTTCTACTTCTGATAGTTTTAAACGTTCTACTTCTGATAGTTTTAAATGTTCTACTTCTGATAGTTTTAAACGTTCTACTTCTGATAGTTTTAAATGTTCTACTTCTGATAGTTTTAAACGTTCTACTTCTGATAGTTAACAATTCCACAACTATACACACAAGTGTAAAGGGATAAAGAATATGTACATAAAGATATATGAATGAGTGTTGATACAGAACGGCATAGGCAAGATGCAGTAGATGGTATAGAGTACGGTATATACATATGAGATGAGTAATGTAGGGTATGTAAACATAAAAGTGCCTAGTTTAAAGTGGCTAGTTATACATGTATTACATAAAGATGGCAAGATGCAGTAGATGATATAGAGTACAGTATATTCATATGTATATGTATGTCTGTTAGCCCTAACACACTCACACACCAATCTGTCTCACACACACACACCAATCTGTCTCACACACACACACCAATCTGTCTCACACACACACACACACCGATCTCTCACACACAACAATCTGTCTCACACACACCGATCTGTCTCACACAAACTGATCTGTCTCACACACACACACAATCTGTCTCACACATAACTATCTGTCTCACACGCACACCATCTGTCCCACACACACACCGATCTGTCTCACACACACACCATCTGTCTCACACACTCTTTTGTGACTGGCCTTCCTCCTTGTAACTCGTTACTCCTGTCAACAGCTGGACCTTTTGGTCCTGGACTTCCTGTGTCAAAGACTGGAGACAGCTAACGAGCTCCAGGGCTTTATGACTGACTGACGGACGGACGGACGGACGGACTCACACACACACACACACACAAAGCAGAGAAACCTGTGAGACAGTATAAACTGGATTATCTCCGTTCGACAGGACATTAAAAACGATAATATCTTATGTGTCACCGAGTCGTGGCTGAACGACGACACGGATAATATAGAACTGGCTGGGTTTTCATGCATCGGCAGGACAGAACAGCTACGTCAGATAAGACGAGGGGCGGGGGACGAGGGGCGTCTATTTGTCAGTAACAGCTGGTGCGCAATGTCTAATATTAAGGAAGTCTTGAGGTATTGCTCGCCTGAGGTAGAGTACCTCATGATAAGCTGTAGACCACACAATCTACCAAGAGAGTTTCCATCTATATTCTTCGTAGCCGTCTATTTACAACCACAAACCGACGCTAGCACTAAGACAGCATTCAACTAGCTGTATAAGGCCATAAGTAAACAAGAAAATGCTAATCCAGAATCGGCGCTCCTAGAGGCCGGGGAATTTAATGCAGGCAAACTTAAATCCGTTTTACCTAATTTCTACCAGCATGTCACATGTTCAACCAGAGGAAAACAAATCCTAGACCACCTTTACTCCACACACAGAGACACATCCAAAGCTCTCCCTCGTCCTCCATTTGGCAAATCTGACCGTAATTATATCCTCCTGACTCCTGCTTACAAGCAAAAACTAAAGCAGGAAGTACCAGTGACTCGCTCAATACGAAAGTGGTCAGATGACGCGGATGCTACGCTACAGGACTGTTTTGCTAGTACAGACTGGAATATGTTCTGGGATTCTTCCGATGGCATTGAGGAATACACCACCTCAGTCACCGGCTTCATCAATAAGTGCATCGACGACGTCGTCCCCACAGTGACCGTACGTACAAATCCCAACCAGAAGCCATGGATTACAGGCAACATCCGCACCGAGCTAAAGGCTAGAGCTGCTGCTTAAAAGGAGCGGGAGACTAATCCAGACGCTTATAAGAAATCCTGCTATACCCTGCGACGAACCATTAAACAGGCAAAGCGTCAAAACAGGACTAAGATTGAATCCTACTACACCGGCTCTGACGCTCGACGGATGTGACAGGGCTTGCAAACTATTACGGACTACAAAGGGAAACCCATCCGCGAGCTGCCTAGTGACGCAAGCCTACCAGACGGGCTAAATGTCTTTTATTCTCGCATCAAGGCAAGCAACACTGAAGCATGCATGAGAGCACCAGCTGTTCTGGACAACTGTGTGATCATGCTCTCCGCAGCCGAAGTAAGACCTTTAAACAGGTCAACATTCACAAGACCGCGGGGCCAGACGGATTACCAGGACGTACTCAGACCAACTGGCAAGTGTCTTCACTGACATTTTCAACCTCTCCCTGATAGTCTGTAATACCAACATGTTTCAAGCAGACCACCATAGTGCCTGTGCCCAAGAAAGCGAAGGTAACCTGCCTAAATAACTACCGACCCTAGCACATAGCACTCACGTCGGTAGCAATGAAGTGCTTTGAAAGGCTGGTCATGGCTCACATCAACACCATCATCCCAGAAATCCTAGACCCACTCCAATTTGCATACCACCCTAACAGATCCACAAATGACGCAATCTCTATTGCACTCCACACTGCCCTTTTACACCTGGACAAAAGGAACACCTATGTGAGTATGCTGTTCATTGACTACAGCTCAGCGTTTAACACCATAGTGCCCTCAAAGCTCATCACTAAGCTAAGGACCCTGGGACTAAACACATCCCTCTGCAACCGGATCCTGTACTTCCTGATGGGCCGTCCCCCAGGTGGTAAGGGTAGGCAACAACAGATCTGCCACACTGATCGGGGACCCCTCAGGGGTGTGTGCTCAGTCCCCTCCTGTCCACCAGAGATGATGCCATAGAATGTAATGTTAATTTCTCTACCATACGTCTACGTCATTTTAGAAAATTTGGCAGTATGTCCAAACGGCCTCACACCCGCAGACCACGTGTAACCACGCCAACCCAGGACCTCCACATCCGGCTTCTTCACCTGCGAGGTCGTCTGAGACCAGCCACCCTTGACAGCTGATGAAACTGAGGAGTATTTCTGTCTATAATAAAGCCCTTTTGTGGGGGAAAAACAAATTATGATTGGCTGGGCCTGACTCCCTATACCCTGGGCAGGGCTTCACTCCTGCCCAGTCATGTGAAATCCATAGATTAGGCACTTAAATTAAAATTATTGTTGTGTTTATATTTTTGTTCAGTATAGTTTACATCAGTGAAGTTTTCTGTTATCTCTGCTTCTTTCACGGAGAAAATAACTTTCTTTAATTGAGATTTTCAGTGCTGAATGTCCAAATTACATCAGTTTGACCGGTTTGTAAGATCCATATTTGATGTGGTTGAAATACTATCAGCTTTAATGGTGCTGATAAACACAGCACCTCTACAGATGGTATCTAACTGTGGTTGAAATACTATCAGCTTTAATGGTGCTGATAAACACAGCACCTCTACAGATGGTATCTAACTGTGGTTGAAATACTATCAGCTTTAATGATGCTGATAAACACAACACCTCTACAGATGGTATCTAACTGTGGTTGAAATACTATCAGCTGTTATGGTGCTGATAAACACAACACCTCTACAGATGGTATCTAACTGTGGTTGAAATACTATCAGCTTTAATGGTGCTGATAAACACAGCACCTCTACAGATGGTATCTAACTGTGGTTGAAATACTATCAGCTTTAATGGTGCTGATAAACACAGCACCTCTACAGATGGTATCTAACTGTGGTTGAAATACTATCAGCTTTTATGGTGCTGATAAACACAACACCTCTACAGATGGTATCTAACTGTGGTTGAAATACTATCAGCTGTTATGATGCTGATAAACACAGCACCTCTACAGATGGTATCTAACTGTGGTTGAAATACTATCAGCTTTAATGGTGCTGATAAACACAGCACCTCTACAGATGGTATCTAACTGTGGTTGAAATACTATCAGCTTTAATGGTGCTGATAAACACAGCACCTCTACAGATGGTATCTAACTGTGGTTGAAATACTATCAGCTTTAATGGTGCTGATAAACACAACACCTCTACAGATGGTATCTAACTGTGGTTGAAATACTATCAGCTTTAATGGTGCTGATAAACACAACACCTCTACAGATGGTATCTAACTGTGGTTGAAATACTATCAGCTTTAATGGTGCTGATAAACACAGCACCTCTACAGATGGTATCTAACTGTGGTTGAAATACTATCAGCTTTAATGGTGCTGAAAAACACAGCACCTCTACAGATGGTATCTAACTGTGGTTGAAATACTATCAGCTTTAATGGTGCTGATAAACACAACACCTCTACAGATGGTATCTAACTGTGGTTGAAATACTATCAGCTTTAATGATGCTGATAAACACAACACCTCTACAGATGGTATCTAACTGTGGTTGAAATACTATCAGCTTTAATGGTGCTGATAAACACAGCACCTCTACAGATGGTATCTAACTGTGGTTGAAATACTATCAGCTTTAATGGTGCTGATAAACACAGCACCTCTACAGATGGTATCTAACTGTGGTTGAAATACTATCAGCTTTAATGGTGCTGATAAACACAGCACCTCTACAGATGGTATCTAACTGTGGTTGAAATACTATCAGCTTTAATGATGCTGATAAACACAACACCTCTACAGATGGTATCTAACTGTGGTTGAAATACTATCAGCTTTAATGGTGCTGATAAACACAACACCTCTACAGATGGTATCTAACTGTGGTTGAAATACTATCAGCTTTAATGATGCTGATAAACACAGCACCTCTACAGATGGTATCTAACTGTGGTTGAAATACTATCAGCTTTAATGATGCTGATAAACACAGCACCTCTACAGATGGTATCTAACTGTGGTTGAAATACTATCAGCTTTAATGGTGCTGATAAACACAGCACCTCTACAGATGGTATCTAACTGTGGTTGAAATACTATCAGCTGTTATGATGCTGATAAACACAGCACCTCTACAGATGGTATCTAACTGTGGTTGAAATACTATCAGCTTTAATGGTGCTGATAAACACAGCACCTCTACAGATGGTATCTAACTGTGGTTGAAATACTATCAGCTTTAATGGTGCTGATAAACACAGCACCTCTACAGATGGTATCTAACTGCTCATTCTCATTCTCTCAACATGCTGAAAGAAATAAATCATATTTATCCACTCCTGTTCCAGTCAAAATGTTGTCTACATTTGGTGTATAAGTTTACTGCAATAAATGAAGTTAATATTAAAGCTATGTGAGGTTATAGATCCTACAGTAAGGCTATGTGAGGTTATAGATCCTACAGTAAGGCTATATGAGAGGTCCCACTAAGCGCACACCAGATGGGATAGTGTATCGCTGCAGAATGCTGTGGTAGCCATGCTGGTTAAGTGTTCCTTCAATTCTAAATAAATCACAGACAGTGTCACTAGCAAGCACCATCACACCTCCTCCTCCATGCTTCACGGTTGGAACTACACATGCGGAGATCATCTGTTCACCTACTCTGCGTCTCCAATAGACGCGGCGGTTGTAACCAAATATCTCAAATTTGGACTCATGAGACAGATTTCCATAGATCTAATGTCCATTGCTCGTGTTTCTTGGCCCAAGCAAGTCTCTTCTTATTATTGGTGTGCTTTAGTAGTGGTTTCCTTGCAGCAATTCGACCATGAAGGCCTGATTCACGTGGTCTCCTCTGAACAGTTGATGTTGAGATGTCTGTTACTTGAATTCTGTGAAGCATTTATTTGGGCATTTATCTGGGGACCCATACTAGGCGGTGATGCAACCGGTCAGGATGCTCTCGAAGGTGCAGCTGTAGCACCTTTTGAGGATCTGGGGACCCATGCCACATCTTTTCAGTTTCCTGAGGAGGGAAAGGTGTTGTCGTGCCCTCTTCACGACTGTCATGGTGTGTTTGGACCATGATAGTTTGTTGGTGATCTGGACACAAGGAACTTGAAACTCTCGACCCCCTCCACTACAGCCCAGTCGATGTGAATTTCGGGCGTGTTTGGTCTTCCTTTTCCGGTAGTCCACAATCAGGTCCTTTGTCTTGCTCACGTTGAGGGAGAGGTTGTTATTCTGGCACCATGCTGCCAGGTCTGTGACCTCCCTATAGGCTGTTTCATCGTTGTCTGTGATCAGGCCTACCACTGTTGTGTCTTCAGGGAGTCAGCATGCCAAATGCAAGCTCCCTCAAAACTTGAGACATTTGTGGCATTGTGTTGTGTGCCAAAACTGCACATTTGAGTGGTATTTTATTGCCCCCAGCACAAGGTGCACATGTGTAATGATCATGCTGTTTAATCAGCTTCTTGATATGCCACACCTGGCAGGAAGATGGATTTTATTGGCAAAGGAGTTCATGTTCACTAACAGGAATGTAAACAAATTTAGGCCCAACATTCAAGAGGATGGAACAGGGATCTTTTATTTCAGCTCATGAAACACATGGGACCAACACTTTACATTTTGCGTTTATATTTTTGTTCAGTATACTGTAGATCGAAGCGTTCATTCTATCTAATCTATGGCATCATTCTGTTGAGTTCATTTATTCTTCTAGGGCAACATAGATACATGCAGCTTCCCTTCTGTTCTAACTATAGACAAGTTGACTAACGAATAGACTAACAAAGTGTCGGAAATTATAAGGCAGAAACATATCTACATCAGGTAAATCTAAATCCTGTTTAAAAACAATAGTTCCGTCATCTCTGTAGCCTACAGTCATGTTCTATATTAGCGGGTCTGGCTCAGGTGTGGGCCTCAGATGTTTCACTTTATCACAGGCGGTTGTGGACAGGGTTATTCACAAAACAGCTGCCACTGGCATATATATTGTTGTATTGTCCCAGTGGTTCTCTCTGTAATAAACACAGGTTAAATCCCAAAATGGGGCCTTATTCCCTATGTAGCCCCCCATAGGGCTCTGGTCTATAGTAGTGCACTATGTAGGGAATAGGGTTCTATAGGGCTCTGGTCTAAAGTAGTGCACTATGTAGGGCATAGGGTTCTATAGGGCTCTGGTCTAAAGTAGTGCACTATATAGGGAATAGGGTTCTATAGGGCTCTGGTCTATAGTAGTGCACTATATAGGGAATAGGGTTCTATAGGGCTCTGGTCTAAAGTAGTGCACTATGTAGGGAATAGGGTTCTATAGGGCTCTGGTCTAAAGTAGTGCACTATATAGGGAATAGGGTTCTATAGGGCTCTGGTCTAAAGTAGTGCACTATGTAGGGAATAGGGTTCTATAGGGCTCTGGTCTAAAGTAGTGCACTATATAGGGAATAGGGTTCTATAGGGCTCTGGTCTAAAGTAGTGCACTATTTAGGGACTAGGGTTCTATAGGGCTCTGGTCTAAAGTAGTGCACTATTTAGGGACTAGGGTTCTATAGGGCTCTGGTCTAAAGTAGTGCACTATATAGGGAATAGGGTTCTATAGGGCTCTGGTCTAAAGTAGTGCACTATATAGGGCATAGGGTTCTATAGGGCTCTGGTCTAAAGTAGTGCACTATATAGGGAATAGGGTTCTATAGGGCTCTGGTCTAAAGTAGTGCACTATATAGGGAATAGGGTTCTATAGGGCTCTGGTCTAAAGTAGTGCACTATATAGGGAATAGGGTTCCATTTGAGATGCATCTAGACTACGGTAGACGTTGTCCTATAAAACTCGGCTTGTTGTGTTCAGTCAGAAGAATATTTTGAAACAAGAAACTAAAACAAAGGAGGTTTTTTTTTAACTTTGTTTCAGAACATCGTCTCTCGCTTCTAGAAATACAATGCAAATTAATTACTTAAAAATCATACAATGTGATTTTATGGATTTTTGTTTTAGATTCCGTCTCTCACAGTTGAAGTGTACCTATGATAAAAAATTACAGACCTCTACATGCTTTGTAAGTAGGAAAACCTGCAAAATCGGCAGTGTATCAAATACTTGCTCTCCCCACTGTAGGTCGTCTGTCCAACGTTAAAGCAAGTGGGCCAGAAGTTACAGAATCCTCCTTCAACAGGAAGTGGGCCAGAAGTTACAGAATCCTCCTTCAACAGGAAGTGGGCCAGAAGTTACAGAATCTTCCTTCAACAGGAAGTGGGCCAGAAGTTACAGAATCCTCCTTCAACAGGAAGTGGGCCAGAAGTTACAGAATCTTCCTTCAACAGGAAGTGGGCCAAAAGTTACAGAATCCTCCTTCAACAGGAAGTGGTAAGTGGGCCAGAAGATACAGTATCTTCCTTCAACAGGAAGTGGTAAGTGGGCCAGAAGATACAGTATCTTCCTTCAACAGGAAGTGGTAAGTGGGCCAGAAGACACAGTATCTTCCTTCAACAGGAAGTGGTAAGTGGGCCAGAAGACACAGTATCTTCCTTCAACAGGAAGTGAACCAGAAGGTACAGTATCTTCCTTCAACAGGAAGTGGTAAGTGGGCCAGAAGACACAGTATCTTCCTTCAACAGGAAGTGAACCAGAAGGTACAGTATCTTCCTTCAACAGGAAGTGGTAAGTGGGCCAGAAGATACAGTATCTTCCTTCAACAGGAAGTGAACCAGAAGGTACAGTATCTTCCTTCAACAGGAAGTGGTAAGTGGGCCAGAAGATACAGTATTTTCCTTCAACAGGAAGTGGTAAAAAGGTATATAGTATCAGTATCTTCCTTCCTGTCAGTTTAGTGGTTGTCTGTCCAAATGCACAGTAAGACAAGCACATCGTTTAAGATACAGAGCAATATCTTTACAAACTGATCATGTAAAAGTCCCAAACTGCACCCTACTGTATTCTTTATGGGGCCATGGTCAAAAGTGTACTATATAGTGCACTATATAGGGAATAGGGTGCCAACTCCAGTCTAAAGTAGTGCACTATATAGGGAATAGTGTGCATTTGAGATGCAGTTACTGAGAATATCTCCACACACAGTGATAATGCCCTCTCTTCTTCTAACACTCCTGATGTATATAGGCAGGATATATCACAAGGATTCTCCATTGGCCAACAATACATCTCTATATTTATTCTTAATTTTTTCCTCTGTGTCTCCCCGTCTCAGTCGACCAGAGACTTGAGGTCTGGTAAGCCGGTCAGTTTAAGGTCCAGCAGCATCTGACCATAGGCTTTACCCTAAAGCAGAGAGAGGAAGAAAGAGAGACAGAGAGAGAGACAGAGAGAGAGACAGAGAGAGAGACAGAGAGAGGAGAGAGAGAGGAAGAAAGAGAGAGAGAGAGAGAGGAAGAAAGAGAGAGAGAGAGAGAGGAAGAAAGAGAGAGAGAGAGAGAGAGATTTAAACCATTTATACTGTAAGCCTTACAACTAAATTATGTTAATGTGTTAGCAGAAATCTCACTAAGAATTCGCTATTTTACTGAAAAGACTAAAAAGCACGTGTCTGTGCCTGCATGTGTGTGTGTTTGTGTGTGTGTGACCCTTTGATGTAACTGAGTTCTAGTGGGCCAATAAAAGGCTTTACAGGGCTGCTGTCACCACTGGGGTGTGACAGAGAAGAGGGGGAATGGAGGGAGGGAGGGGGTATGGGGGGGGGAGTGAAATGGTGAAGGGTATAAAGAGAGAAGAAAGGGGGAATTAGGATAGAGGGAGGGAGGGAGGGAGGGAGGGAAGGAGGGGGGGTGAGGAAGGAGGGAAGTGTGGACCTAAGAGGTCAGGGGTGAGGGGTAGAAGGTGAGAGGAACAGGGGCAACAGGACAGAAGAGAGAAAGGAGAAGGGGGTTGTGGGATACGGGAAAAGAGGTGAGGGGTCATGGTGTGTGTGTGTGTGTGTGTGTGTGTATGTGTGTGTATTACCTGAGGGTCACAGCGTATCGATGCCACCCCACCCCCTCCCAGAGAGCTTTGCAGGACGAAGTTGAGAGCATGAATCCCTGGTAACTCATAACTACAGGAGAGGAGAGAAGGAAAGAACGCACACACACAGAGACACACACACACACACACACACACAAGCTCTTGTTAGCATAATCAATGTCAGACGTGGTGCTGTGGTTAGATGCTGGAGGAAACAGAGGCCGAGTCCCAAAAGGCAAGCTATTCCCTATATAGTGCACTTCTTTTGAAGAGGACCGATTGGGTCCTGGTGCACTATATAGGGGAATAGGGAATCATTTGGGACTCCGGCCTACAGCCCTCCTCCACCCTAGACTGATCCCTTGGTGTGGAGGCTCATTAAAACACATCTGCTGTCTGTTAAATTAAAATGGAGACGTCCCCCCACTCTCCAGTAATACCATGGTCACCCCCCCCCACTCTCCAGTAATACCATGGTCATCCCCCCTCTCTCCAGTAATACCATGGTCGTCATCCCCCCTCTCTCCAGTAATACCATGGTCATCCCCCCACTCTCCCCAGTAATACCATGGTCATCCCCCCACTCTCCCCAGTAATACCATGGTCATCCCCCCCTCTCTCCAGTAATACCATGGTCACCCCCCCCCTCTCCAGTAATACCATGGTCATCCCCCCTCTCTCCAGTAATACCATGGTCATCCCCCCTCTCTCCAGTAATACCATGGTCATCCCCCCTCTCTCCAGTAATACCATGGTCATCCCCCCTCTCTCCAGTAATACCATGGTCATCCCCCCACTCTCCAGTAATACCATGGTCATCCCCCCCTCTCTCCAGTAATACCATGGTCACCCCCCCCCTCTCTCCAGTAATACCATGGTCACCCCCCCCCTCTCTCCAGTAATACCATGGTCACCCCCCCCTCTCTCCAGTAATACCATGGTCATCCCCCCCTCTCTCCAGTAATACCATGGTCACCCCCCCTCTCTCCAGTAATACCATGGTCATCCCCCCCTCTCTCCAGTAATACCATGGTCATCCCCCCTCTCTCCAGTAATACCATGGTCATCCCCCCCTCTCTCCAGTAATACCATGGTCATCCCCCCTCTCTCCAGTAATACCATGGTCACCCCCCCCCTCTCTCCAGTAATACCATGGTCACCCCCCCCCCCTCTCTCTCCAGTAATACCATGGTCACCCCCCCCTCTCTCCAGTAATACCATGGTCATCCCCCCCTCTCTCCAGTAATACCATGGTCACCCCCCCCTCTCTCCAGTAATACCATGGTCATCCCCCCCTCTCTCCAGTAATACCATGGTCACCCCCCCCTCTCTCCAGTAATACCATGGTCACCCCCCCCCTCTCTCCAGTAATACCATGGTCACCGCCCCTCTCCCCAGTAATACCATGGTCATCCCCCCACTCTCCAGTAATACCATGGTCATCTCCCCACTCTCCAGTAATACCATGGTCATCCCCCCCTCGCCCCAGTAATACCATGGTCATCCCCCCTCGCCCCAGTAATACCATGGTCATCCCCCCACTCTCCAGTAATACCATGGTCACCCCCCCTCGCCCCAGTAATACCATGGTCATCCCCCCCCTCTCCAGTAATACCATGGTCATCCCCCCACTCTCCAGTAATACCATGGTCATCCCCCCACTCTCCAGTAATACCATGGTCACCCCCCCTCGCCCCAGTAATACCATGGTCATCCCCCCCCTCTCCAGTAATACCATGGTCATCCCCCCACTCTCCAGTAATACCATGGTCATCCCCCCTCGCCCCAGTAATACCATGGTCATCCCCCCCTTCTCCAGTAATACCATGGTCATCCCCCCACTCTCCAGTAATACCATGGTCATCCCCCCACTCTCCAGTAATACCATGGTCACCCCCCCTCGCCCCAGTAATACCATGGTCATCCCCCCCCTCTCCAGTAATACCATGGTCATCCCCCCACTCTCCAGTAATACCATGGTCATCCCCCCACTCTCCAGTAATACCATGGTCATCCCCCCACTCTCCAGTAATACCATGGTCATCCCCCCTCGCCCCAGTAATACCATGGTCATCCCCCCACTCTCCAGTAATACCATGGTCATCCCCCCACTCTCCAGTAATACCATGGTCATCCCCCCTCTCTCCAGTAATACCATGGTCATACCCCCCCCACTGTCTAGTAATACCATGGTCATCCCCCCCTCTCTCCAGTAATACCATGGTCATCCCCCCACTCTCCAGTAATACCATGGTCATCCCCCCTCGCCCCAGTAATACCATGGTCATCCCCCCACTGTCTAGTAATACCATGGTCATCCCCCCCTCTCTCCAGTAATACCATGGTCATCCCCCCACTCTCTAGTAATACCATGGTCATCCCCCCTCGCCCCAGTAATACCATGGTCATCCCCCCTCTCTCCAGTAATACCATGGTCATCCCCCCCTCTCTCCAGTAATACCATGGTCATCCCCCCCTCTCTCCAGTAATACCATGGTCATCCCCCCACTCTCCAGTAATACCATGGTCATCCCCCCCTTCTCCAGTAATACCATGGTCATCCCCCCTCTCTCCAGTAATACCATGGTCATCCCCCCACTCTCCAGTAATACCATGGTCATCCCCCCCTCTCCCCAGTAATACCATGGTCACCCCCCCTCTCCAGTAATACCATGGTCATCCCCCCACTCTCCAGTAATACCATGGTCACCCCCCCTCTCCAGTAATACCATGGTCATCCCCCCACTCTCCAGTAATACCATGGTCATCCCCCCTCGCCCCAGTAATACCATGGTCATCCCCCCTCGCCCCAGTAATACCATGGTCATCCCCCCTCTCCCCAGTAATACCATGGTCACACCCCCCTCTCCCCAGTAATACCATGGTCATCCCCCCCTCTCCCCAGTAATACCATGGTCATCCCCCCCTCTCTCCAGTAATACCATGGTCACCCCCCCTCTCCCCAGTAATACCATGGTCATCCCCCCACTCTCCAGTAATACCATGGTCACCCCCCCAGTCCTACCGTGTGACAGCATCATGTGTGTCTGGCTGTATGAGGTGATGGAAGTAGTCCTCCACCACTGCTTCAGTCAGGTGTTTCTTCAGGTACGGGAAGTAAAGGGGGTGGCGTGATATCACACCTGGGGGGGGAGAGTCCATTAATATCACACCTGGGGGGGGGGGGGTCCATTAATATCACACCTGAAGGGGGAGAGAGTCCATTATTATCACACCTGGGGGGGGGGGAGAGTCCATTAATATCACACCTGGGGGGGGGGGGGGGGAGTCCATTAATATCACACCTGAGGGGGGAGAGAGTCCATTATTATCACACCTGGGGGGGGGGGGGGGAGTCCATTAATATCACACCTGAGGGGGGAGAGAGTCCATTATTATCACACCTGAGGGGGGAGAGTCCATTAATATCACACCTGAGGGGGGAGAGAGTCCATTAATATCACACCTGAGGGGGGAGAGAGTCCATTAATATCACACCTGAGGGGGGAGAGAGTCCATCAATATCACACCTGAGGGGGGAGAGAGTCCATCAATATCACACCTGAGGGGGGAGAGAGTCCATTAATATCACACCTGAGGGGGGAGAGAGTCCATTAATATCACACCTGAGGGGGGAGAGAGTCCATTATTATCACACCTGGGGGGGGAGAGTCCATTAATATCACACCTGAGGGGGGGGGGGGGAGTCCATTATTATCACACCTGAGGGGGGAGAGAGTCCATTATTATCACACCTGAGGGGGGAGAGTCCATTAATATCACACCTGAGGGGGGAGAGAGTCCATTATTATCACACCTGAGGGGGGAGAGTCCATTAATATCACACCTGAGGGGGGAGAGAGTCCATTAATATCACACCTGAGGGGGGAGAGAGTCCATTAATATCACACCTGAGGGGGGAGAGAGTCCATCAATATCACACCTGAGGGGGGAGAGAGTCCATCAATATCACACCTGAGGGGGGAGAGAGTCCATTAATATCACACCTGAGGGGGGAGAGAGTCCATTAATATCACACCTGAGGGGGGAGAGAGTCCATTATTATCACACCTGGGGGGGGAGAGTCCATTAATATCACACCTGAGGGGGGGGGGGGGGAGTCCATTATTATCACACCTGAGGGGGGAGAGAGTCCATTATTATCACACCTGAGGGGGGAGAGTCCATTAATATCACACCTGAGGGGGGAGAGAGTCCATTATTATCACACCTGAGGGGGGAGAGAGTCCATTAATATCACACCTGAGGGGGGAGAGAGTCCATTATTATCACACCTGAGGGGGGAGAGAGTCCATTATTATCACACCTGAGGGGGGAGAGAGTCCATTAATATCACACCTGAGGGGGGAGAGAGTCCATTAATATCACAACTGAGGGGGGAGAGAGTCCATTAATATCACACCTGAGGGGGGAGAGAGTCCATTAATATCACACCTGATGGGGGAGAGAGTCCATTAATATCACACCTGAGGGGGGGAGAGAGTCCATTAATATCACACCTGAGGGGGGGAGAGAGTCCATTAATATCACACCTGAGGGGGGAGAGAGTCCATTAATATCACACCTGAGGGGGGAGAGTCCATTAACATCACACCTGAGGGGGGGAGAGAGTCCATTAATATCACACCTGAGGGGGGGAGAGAGTCCATTAATATCACACCTGAGGGGGGAGAGAGTCCATTAATATCACACCTGAGGGGGGAGAGTCCATTAACATCACACCTGAGGGGGGGAGAGTCCATTAATATCACACCTGGGGGGGGGAGAGTCCATTAATATCACACCTGGGGGGGGAAGAGTACATTATTATCACACCTGAGGGGGGGAGAGTCCATTAATATCACACCTGGGGGGGGAGAGTACATTAATATCACACCTGAGGGGAGAGAGTCCATTATTATCACACCTGAGGGGAGAGAGTCCATTAATATCACACCTGAGGGGAGAGAGTCCATTAATATCACACCTGGGGGGGGGGGGGGGAGTCCATTAATATCACACCTGAGGGGGGAGAGAGTCCATTATTATCACACCTGAGGGGGGAGAGTCCATTAATATCACACCTGAGGGGGGAGAGAGTCCATTATTATCACACCTGAGGGGGGAGAGTCCATTAATATCACACCTGAGGGGGGAGAGAGTCCATTAATATCACACCTGAGGGGGGAGAGAGTCCATTAATATCACACCTGAGGGGGGAGAGAGTCCATCAATATCACACCTGAGGGGGGAGAGAGTCCATCAATATCACACCTGAGGGGGGAGAGAGTCCATTAATATCACACCTGAGGGGGGAGAGAGTCCATTAATATCACACCTGAGGGGGGAGAGAGTCCATTATTATCACACCTGGGGGGGGAGAGTCCATTAATATCACACCTGAGGGGGGGGGGGGGAGTCCATTATTATCACACCTGAGGGGGGAGAGAGTCCATTATTATCACACCTGAGGGGGGAGAGTCCATTAATATCACACCTGAGGGGGGAGAGAGTCCATTATTATCACACCTGAGGGGGGAGAGTCCATTAATATCACACCTGAGGGGGGAGAGAGTCCATTAATATCACACCTGAGGGGGGAGAGAGTCCATTAATATCACACCTGAGGGGGGAGAGAGTCCATCAATATCACACCTGAGGGGGGAGAGAGTCCATCAATATCACACCTGAGGGGGGAGAGAGTCCATTAATATCACACCTGAGGGGGGAGAGAGTCCATTATTATCACACCTGGGGGGGGAGAGTCCATTAATATCACACCTGAGGGGGGGGGGGGGAGTCCATTATTATCACACCTGAGGGGGGAGAGAGTCCATTATTATCACACCTGAGGGGGGAGAGTCCATTAATATCACACCTGAGGGGGGAGAGAGTCCATTATTATCACACCTGAGGGGGGAGAGAGTCCATTAATATCACACCTGAGGGGGGAGAGAGTCCATTATTATCACACCTGAGGGGGGAGAGAGTCCATTATTATCACACCTGAGGGGGGAGAGAGTCCATTAATATCACACCTGAGGGGGGAGAGAGTCCATTAATATCACAACTGAGGGGGGAGAGAGTCCATTAATATCACACCTGAGGGGGGAGAGAGTCCATTAATATCACACCTGATGGGGGAGAGAGTCCATTAATATCACACCTGAGGGGGGGAGAGAGTCCATTAATATCACACCTGAGGGGGGGAGAGAGTCCATTAATATCACACCTGAGGGGGGAGAGTCCATTAACATCACACCTGAGGGGGGAGAGAGTCCATTAATATCACACCTGAGGGGGGAGAGAGTCCATTAATATCACACCTGAGGGGGGAGAGAGTCCATTAATATCACACCTGAGGGGGGAGAGTCCATTAACATCACACCTGAGGGGGGGAGAGTCCATTAATATCACACCTGGGGGGGGAAGAGTACATTATTATCACACCTGAGGGGGGGAGAGTCCATTAATATCACACCTGGGGGGGGAAGAGTACATTATTATCACACCTGAGGGGGGGAGAGTCCATTAATATCACACCTGGGGGGGGAGAGTACATTAATATCACACCTGAGGGGAGAGAGTCCATTATTATCACACCTGAGGGGAGAGAGTCCATTAATATCACACCTGAGCGGGAGAGAGTCCATTAATATCACACCTGAGCGGGAGAGAGTCCATTACTGTGAATTAGTCAGTGATGTTAACAGTCTCTAATGTACTGTGAATTAACAATATTGATGTTAACAGTCTTCATTGTTGAGTACAGTATATAAATGTTATGTATATTTGTAATAGACAGTTTGTTGTACAGCTTAACTATACAGGACACGAGACATCCTACAGCTGTACTATACAGGACACGAGACATCCTACAGCTGTACTATACAGGACACGAGACATCCTACAGCTGAACTATACAGGACACGAGACATCCTACAGCTGAACTATACAGGACACGAGACATCCTAAAGCTGAACTATACAGGACACGAGACATCCTAGAGCTGAACTATACAGGACACGAGACATCCTAGAGCTGAACTATACAGGACACGAGACATCCTCCAGCTGAACTATACAGGACACGAGACATCCTAAAGCTGAACTATACAGGACACGAGACATCCTAAAGCTGAACTATACAGGACACGAGACATCCTAAAGCTGAACTATACAGGACACGAGACATCCTCCAGCTGTACTATACAGGACACGAGACATCCTAAAGCTGAACTATACAGGACACGAGACATCCAAAAGCTGAACTATACAGGACACGAGACATCCTAAAGCTGAACTATACAGGACACGAGACATCCTAGAGCTGAACTATACAGGACACGAGACATCCTAAAGCTGAACTATACAGGACACGAGACATCCTAAAGCTGAACTATACAGGACACGAGACATCCTCCAGCTGTACTATACAGGACACGAGACATCCTAAAGCTGAACTATACAGGACACGAGACATCCAAAAGCTGAACTATACAGGACACGAGACATCCTAAAGCTGAACTATACAGGACACGAGACATCCTCCAGCTGTACTATACAGGACACGAGACATCCTCCAGCTGTACTATACAGGACACGAGACATCCTACAGCTGAACTATACAGGACACGAGACATCCTAGAGCTGAACTATACAGGACACGAGACATCCTCCAGCTGAACTATACAGGACACGAGACATCCTAAAGCTGAACTATACAGGACACGAGACATCCTACAGCTGTACTATACAGGACACGAGACATCCTCCAGCTGTACTATACAGGACACGAGACATCCTCCAGCTGTACTATACAGGACACGAGACATCCTACAGCTGAACTATACAGGACACGAGACATCCTAAAGCTGTACTATACAGGACACGAGACATCCTCCAGCTGTACTATACAGGACACGAGACATCCTAAAGCTGAACTATACAGGACACGAGACATCCTCCAGCTGTACTATACAGGACACGAGACATCCTCCAGCTGTACTATACAGGACACGAGACATCCTCCAGCTGTACTATACAGGACACGAGACATCCTCCAGATGAACTATACAGGACACGAGACATCCTCCAGCTGAACTATACAGGACACGAGACATCCTACAGCTGTACTATACAGGACACGAGACATCCTCCAGCTGTACTATACAGGACACGAGACATCCTCCAGCTGAACTATACAGGACACGAGACATCCTCCAGATGTACTATACAGGACACGAGACATCCTCCAGCTGTACTATACAGGACACGAGACATCCTCCAGCTGAACTATACAGGACACGAGACATCCTACGGCTGTACTATACAGGACACGAGACATCCTCCAGCTGAACTATACAGGACACGAGACATCCTCCAGCTGAACTATACAGGACACGAGACATCCTCCAGCTGAACTATACAGGACACGAGACATCCTACAGCTGTACTATACAGGTTACGAGACATCCTACAGCTGAACTATACAGGTTACGAGACATCCTAGAGCTGTACTATACAGGACACGAGACATCCTACAGCTGTACTATACAGGACACGAGACATCCTCCAGCTGTACTATACAGGACACGAGACATCCTCCAGCTGTACTATACAGGACACGAGACATCCTCCAGCTGAACTATACAGAACACGAGACATCCTACAGCTGTACTATACAGGACACGAGACATCCTCCAGCTGAACTATACAGGACACGAGACATCCTACAGCTGAACTATACAGGACACGAGACATCCTACAGCTGAACTATACAGGACACGAGACATCCTACAGCTGAACTATACAGGACACGAGACATCCTACAGCTGAACTATACAGGACACGAGACATCCTACAGCTGTACTATACAGGTTACGAGACATCCTACAGCTGAACTATACAGGTTACGAGACATCCTACAGCTGAACTATACAGGACACGAGACATCCTACAGCTGAACTATACAGGACACGAGACATCCTACAGCTGTACTATACAGGTTACGAGACATCCTACAGCTGAACTATACAGGACACGAGACATCCTACAGCTGAACTATACAGGTTACGAGACATCCTACAGCTGAACTATACAGGTTACGAGACATCCTAGAGCTGTACTATACAGTTTTTGTACAGTGAGTCTTACCGATGTTACTAGAGTCTCCCTTGTCTCCACTCCTGGTGTAGGCCAACTCCTCCAGTCTGTAGGAGTGGGGACCACTGGGCAGATCTGGAGAGAGAGAACAGTGAGAGAAAGAAAGACAATCAGGAATGAGACTGTGGTCAGAGACCAGCATTAGACTCTGATTATCACAATGAACCAGCCTCTCTCTTCATTCATTGGGGGGACAGAGTGTTCCTATCCACAGAGGGGTAGGTCATCTATTAGTTCTGCCTCTCTCTTCATTCATTGGGGGGACAGAGTGTTCCTATCCTAGTTCTGCCTCTCTCTTCATTCATTGGGGGGCCAGAGTGTTCCTATCCACAGAGGGGTAGGTAATCTATTAGTTCTGCCTCTCTCTTCATTCATGGGGGGGCCAGTGTTCCTATCCACAGAGGGGTAGGTAATCTATTAGTTCTGCCTCTCTCTTCGTTCATGGAGGAACCAGAGTATTTGAGTAGTGTGGAGAGGACTAGGGGGGGTTGAGTAGTGTGGAGAGGACTAGGGGGGGTTGAGTAGTGTGGAGAGGACTAGGGGGGGTTGAGTAGTGTGGAGAGGACTAGGGGGGGTTGAGTAGTGTGGAGAGGACTAGGGGGGGTTGAGTAGTGTGGAGAGGACTAGGGGGGGTTGAGTAGTGTGGAGAGGACTAGGGGGGGTTGAGTAGTGTGGAGAGGACTAGGGGGGGTTGAGTAGTGTGGAGAGGACTAGGGGGGGTTGAGTAGTGTGGAGAGGACTAGGGGGGGTTGAGTAGTGTGTAGAGGACTAGGGGGGGTTGAGTAGTGTGGAGAGGACTAGGGGGGGTTGAGTAGTGTGGAGAGGACTAGGGGGGGTTGAGTAGTGTGGAGAGGACTAGGGGGGGTTGAGTAGTGTGGAGAGGACTAGGGGGGGTTGAGTAGTGTGGAGAGGACTAGGGGGGTTGAGTAGTGTGGAGAGGACTAGGGGGGTTGAGTAGTGTGGAGAGGACTAGGGGGGGTTGAGTAGTGTATAGAGGACTAGGGGGGGTTGAGTAGTGTGGAGAGGACTAGGGGGGGTTGAGTAGTGTGTAGAGGACTAGGGGGGTTGAGTAGTGTGGAGAGGACTAGGGGGGGTTGAGTAGTGTGGAGAGGACTAGGGGGGGTTGAGTAGGTTGGAGAGGACTAGGGGGGGTTGAGTAGTGTGGAGAGGACTAGGGGGGGTTGAGTAGTGTGGAGAGGACTAGGGGGGGTTGAGTAGTGTGGAGAGGACTAGGGGGGGTTGAGTAGTGTGGAGAGGACTAGGGGGGGTTGAGTAGTGTGGAGAGGACTAGGGGGGTTGAGTAGTGTGGAGAGGACTAGGGGGGTTGAGTAGTGTGGAGAGGACTAGGGGGGGTTGAGTAGTGTGGAGAGGACTAGGGGGGGTTGAGTAGTGTGGAGAGGACTAGGGGGGGTTGAGTAGTGTGGAGAGGACTAGGGGGGGTTGAGTAGTGTGGAGAGGACTAGGGGGGGTTGAGTAGTGTGGAGAGGACTAGGGGGGGTTGAGTAGTGTGGAGAGGACTAGGGGGGTTGAGTAGTGTGGAGAGGACTAGGGGGGGTTGAGTAGTGTGGAGAGGACTAGGGGGGGTTGAGTAGTGTGGAGAGGACTAGGGGGGGTTGAGTAGTGTGGAGAGGACTAGGGGGGGTTGAGTAGTGTGGAGAGGACTAGGGGGGGTTGAGTAGTGTGGAGAGGACTAGGGGGGGTTGAGTAGTGTGGAGAGGACTAGGGGGGGTTGAGTAGTGTGGAGAGGACTAGGGGGGGTTGAGTAGTGTGGAGAGGACTAGGGGGGGTTGAGTAGTGTGGAGAGGACTAGGGGGGGTTGAGTAGTGTGGAGAGGACTAGGGGGGGTTGAGTAGTGTGGAGAGGACTAGGGGGGGTTGAGTAGTGTGGAGAGGACTAGGGGGGGTTGAGTAGTGTGGAGAGGACTAGGGGGGGTTGAGTAGTGTGGAGAGGACTAGGGGGGGTTGAGTAGTGTGGAGAGGACTAGGGGGGGTTGAGTAGTGTGGAGAGGACTAGGGGGGGTTGAGTAGTGTGGAGAGGACTAGGGGGGTTGAGTAGTGTGGAGAGGACTAGGGGGGTTGAGTAGTGTGGAGAGGACTAGGGGGGGTTGAGTAGTGTATAGAGGACTAGGGGGGGTTGAGTAGTGTGTAGAGGACTAGGGGGGTTGAGTAGTGTGGAGAGGACTAGGGGGGGTTGAGTAGTGTGGAGAGGACTAGGGGGGGTTGAGTAGTGTGGAGAGGACTAGGGGGGGTTGAGTAGTGTGGAGAGGACTAGGGGGGGTTGAGTAGTGTGGAGAGGACTAGGGGGGGTTGAGTAGTGTGGAGAGGACTAGGGGGGGGTTGAGTAGTGTGGAGAGGACTAGGGGGGGTTGAGTAGTGTGGAGAGGACTAGGGGGGGTTGAGTAGTGTGGAGAGGACTAGGGGGGGTTGAGTAGTGTGGAGAGGACTAGGGGGGGTTGAGTAGTGTGGAGAGGACTAGGGGGGTTGAGTAGTGTGGAGAGGACTAGGGGGGGTTGAGTAGTGTGGAGAGGACTAGGGGGGTTGAGTAGTGTGGAGAGGACTAGGGGGGGTTGAGTAGTGTGGAGAGGACTAGGGGGGGTTGAGTAGTGTGGAGAGGACTAGGGGGGGTTGAGTAGTGTGGAGAGGACTAGGGGGGGTTGAGTAGTGTGGAGAGGACTAGGGGGGGTTGAGTAGTGTGGAGAGGACTAGGGGGGTTGAGTAGTGTGGAGAGGACTAGGGGGGGTTGAGTAGTGTGGAGAGGACTAGGGGGGGTTGAGTAGTGTGGAGAGGACTAGGGGGGGTTGAGTAGTGTGGAGAGGACTAGGGGGGGTTGAGTAGTGTGGAGAGGACTAGGGGGGTTGAGTAGTGTGGAGAGGACTAGGGGGGGTTGAGTAGTGTGGAGAGGACTAGGGGGGGTTGAGTAGTGTGGAGAGGACTAGGGGGGTTGAGTAGTGTGTAGAGGACTGGGGGGGTTGAGTAGTGTATAGAGGACTAAGGGGGGTTGAGTAGTGTGTAGAGGACTAAGGGGGGTTGAGTAGTGTGGAGAGGACTAGGGGGGGTTGAGTAGTGTGGAGAGGACTAGGGGGGTTGAGTAGTGTGTAGAGGACTGGGGGGGTTGAGTAGTGTATAGAGGACTAAGGGGGGTTGAGTAGTGTGGAGAGGACTAAGGGGGGTTGAGTAGTGTGGAGAGGACTAGGGGGGGTTGAGTAGTGTGGAGAGGACTAGGGGGGTTGAGTAGTGTGTAGAGGACTGGGGGGGTTGAGTAGTGTGGAGAGGACTAGGGGGGGTTGAGTAGTGTGTAGAGGACTAGGGGGGGTTGAGTAGTGTGTAGAGGACAGGGGGGGTTGAGTAGTGTGTAGAGGACTAGGGGGGGTTGAGTAGTGTGTAGAGGACTAGGGGGGTTGAGTAGTGTGTAGAGGACTAGGGGGGTTGAGTAGTGTGTAGAGGACTAGGGGGGTTGAGTAGTGTGGAGAGGACTGGGGGGTTGAGTAGTGTGGAGAGGACTAGGGGGGTTGAGTAGTGTGGAGAGGACTAGGGGGGTTGAGTAGTGTGGAGAGGACTGGGGGGGTTGAGTAGTGTATAGAGGACTGGGGGGGTTGAGTAGTGTATAGAGGACTGGGGGGGTTGAGTAGTGTGTAGAGGACTGGGGGGGTTGAGTAGTGTGTAGAGGACTGGGGGGGTTGAGTAGTGTGTAGAGGACTGGGGGGGTTGAGTAGTGTATAGAGGACTGGGGGGGTTGAGTAGTGTGTAGAGGACTGGGGGGGTTGAGTAGTGTGTAGAGGACTGGGGGGGTTGAGTAGTGTGTAGAGGACTAGGGGGGGTTGAGTAGTGTGGAGAGGACTAGGGGGGTTGAGTAGTGTGGAGAAGACTGGGGGGGGTTGAGTAGTGTGTAGAGGACTGGGGGGGTTGAGTAGTGTGTAGAGGACTGGGGGGGTTGAGTAGTGTATAGAGGACTGGGGGGGTTGAGTAGTGTGTAGAGGACTAGGGGGGGGTCGAGTAGTGTGTAGAGGACTAGGGGGGGGTCGAGTAGTGTGGAGAGGACTAGGGGGGGTTGAGTAGTGTGGAGAGGACTGGGGGGGGTCGAGTAGTGTGTAGAGGACTGGGGGGGTTGAGTAGTGTGTAGCGGACTAGGGGGGTTGAGTAGTGTGGAGAGGACTAGGGGGGGTTGAGTAGTGTGTAGAGGACTAGGGGGGTTGAGTAGTGTGGAGAGGACTAGGGGGGGTTGAGTAGTGTGTAGAGGACTAGGGGGGTTGAGTAGTGTATAGAGGACTAGGGGGGGTTGAGTAGTGTGTAGAGGACTAGGGGGGGTTGAGTAGTGTGTAGAGGACTGGGGGGGTTGAGTAGTGTGTAGAGGACTAGGGGGGTTGAGTAGTGTGTAGAGGACTAGGGGGGGGGGGTTGAGTAGTGTGGAGAGGACTGGGGGGGGTTGAGTAGTGTGTAGAGGACTGGGGGGGTTGAGTAGTGTGTAGAGGACTAGGGGGGTTGAGTAGTGTGGAGAGGACTGGGGGGGGGGTCGAGTAGTGTGTAGAGGACTAGGGGGGTTGAGTAGTGTGGAGAGGACTGGGGGGGGTTGAGTAGTGTGTAGAGGACTAGGGGGGTTGAGTAGTGTGTAGAGGACTAGGGGGGGTTGAGTAGTGTGTAGAGGACTAGGGGGGGTTGAGTAGTGTGTAGAGGACTGGGGGGGTTGAGTAGTGTGTAGAGGACTAGGGGGGTTGAGTAGTGTGGAGAGGACTGGGGGGGGGGGTCGAGTAGTGTGTAGAGGACTAGGGGGGGTTGAGTAGTGTGTAGAGGACTAGGGGGGGTTGAGTAGTGTGTAGAGGACTGGGGGGGTTGAGTAGTGTGTAGAGGACTAGGGGGGTTGAGTAGTGTGTAGAGGACTAGGGGGGGGGTTGAGTAGTGTGTAGAGGACTAGGGGGGGTTGAGTAGTGTGTAGAGGACTGGGGGGGTTGAGTAGTGTGTAGAGGACTAGGGGGGTTGAGTAGTGTGGAGAGGACTGGGGGGGGGTCGAGTAGTGTGTAGAGGACTAGGGGGGGTTGAGTAGTGTGGAGAGGACTGGGGGGGGTTGAGTAGTGTTTAGAGGACTAGGGGGGGTCGAGTAGTGTGGAGAGGACTGGGGGGGTTGAGTAGTGTGTAGAGGACTGGGGGGGTTGAGTAGTGTGTAGAGGACTGGGGGGGGTCGAGTAGTGTGGAGAGGACTGGGGGGGGTTGAGTAGTGTGGAGAGGACTGGGGGGGGTTGAGTAGTGTGTAGAGGACTGGGGGGGGTTGAGTAGTGTGTAGAGGACTAGGGGGGTTGAGTAGTGTGTAGAGGACTAGGGGGGGTTGAGTAGTGTGGAGAGGACTAGGGGGTTGAGTAGTGTGTAGAGGACTAGGGGGGGTTGAGTAGTGTGGAGAGGACTGGGGGGGGGGTTGAGTAGTGTGGAGAGGACTGGGGGGGGGTTGAGTAGTGTGGAGAGGACTGGGGGGGTTGAGTAGTGTGGAGAGGACTGGGGGGGTTGAGTAGTGTGGAGAGGACTGGGGGGGGTTGAGTAGTGTGGAGAGGACTGGGGGGGGTTGAGTAGTGTGGAGAGGACTGGGGGGGTTGAGTAGTGTGTAGAGGACTAGGGGGGGTTGAGTAGTGTGGAGAGGACTGGGGGGGGGTTGAGTAGTGTGGAGAGGACTGGGGGGGTTGTGTGGAGACCAGGTGATGGCGTACCTGCGACAGGTACAGCTTTCTCCTCCACTGGGGGCGGAGCCTCAGAGTCTGACTCCGCCTCAGTGTGCGTCTCGGCGTGCTCTCCACCAATGTGCACGTCCACCTGCAGTGATGTCATCGATAAACAATGAATTAATACATCAACCAATGAAAATAATCAGTTGAAGTTTATCGGCCACTAAATAAAACCATTCAATCTACAATCTACACGAACCATAAATAAATGATCTGTTTTTCGATCAATAAATCAACCCATCAATTAATATACCAGCAAATCGATCAATTAATCTGATCAGTATCAACGAGGAATAATATTGAGAAGACTTTACCTTCAGCTGAGACTTTGAGTGCATGAAGAAGAAAGGTTTGAGTACCGGTGAGCTGCAAAAAGGCATGATGAAAACAGTCCTGAAAAGACCCACCTCAAATACAACATGGGATTAGTTTGTGTGTGAGAGAAGGGCTGTGTGGCAGTCAGGAAATGTGGTCAGTCGGTGATTGTCAAGCAAAATAACAGCCGGTTTCACGGTAATTGACCGTTAATGAACATAAACACATTTAGCAGCTCCTGGCTTCCACACAGAAGCCTACAAGCCACTGATCCAGACCTTTGGAAAATCTACATTTTAAAAAGTCTAATAAATCCATGTAATACAGCCTACAGCATCCCAATACATCCATTATTTATTTCAGACAGGTCTAAAGAAACATGATATGAAGAAAATGTAGTTTATTTCAGAAGAACAGAATAGCATACTCTGAGTCAATCCTTATGTTAGGTCCTGATCTGGCTATGCCATACGGCTGTGGGGCTACACTAGTTCATTTAACAGACAAGATTTGCTTAGAATTCCATGGCGTTATTTTATATTATTTTATAGTATGAAGAATACACCTGAACAAAATTGAATAACATAGAAGAGATATTTTATCCAAGAGATTTGAGGGAGTGCGCACATGCGGCTATTCTGTGTTGAGCAGTTAACAAAGAAACAGGTACTCCTATATGCTTCATTTAGAGTTATTAATGTAACTTTAGTTGTTCTATAAACGTTGGCCTCTATGTTTTGATTTGTAATACATTGTAAGGCTGCATGATGCGACTCTAATGATGATTTGAAAAGAAAGTCGCTTGAAAAGACATGAGCTCTGCTTTGTTTTGTTTTTTTGCACAGGCTGTACACACTTCATCAGTCTCTCACTGACAATTTGACAAGCACTTGATAATGCCTCGAATTCCCCGGCGGCATCCCATTTGTTGTGGCCGTAACGCACCCTAAAGAAATCCATGCCAGTGGTTGTCATTATGGTAATCAGCTACGAGCTCCGAATCACCTCTCACTCACATGGCTCTCCATCACGTGATCAGGTCACCCCTCACTCACAGGACTCTCCATCACGTGATGGGGTCTTTCTCACTCACATGGCCCTCCATCACGTGATGGGGTCTTTCTCACTCACATGGCTCTCCATCACGTGATCAGGTCACCCCTCACTCACAGGACTCTCCATCACATGATGGGGTCTTTCTCACTCACATGGCTCTCCATCACGTGATGGGGTCCTTCTCACTCACATGGCTCTCCATCACGTGATGGGGTCTTTCTCACTCACATGGCTCTCCATCACGTGATGGGGTCTTTCTCACTCACATGGCTCTCCATCACGTGATGGGGTCTTTCTCACTCACATGGCTCTCCATCACGTGATGGGGTCTTTCTCACTCACATGGCTCTCCATCACGTGATGGGGTCTTTCTCACTCACATGGCTCTCCATCACGTGATGGGGTCTTTCTCACTCACATGGCTCTCCATCACGTGATGGGGTCTTTCTCACTCACATGGCTCTCCATCACGTGATGGGGTCTTTCTCACTCACATGGCCCTTCATCACGTGATGGGGTCTTTCTCACTGGCTACAAGTGAAGACAGACACATCGGGGACGCAACTGCCCGCGTCCCTTATCCAATTCCAAGGTGCATATTGAAGATATTGGAAGAACTGTCCACATTTACTTTTCGTCAGTCAACAAGATGAGTAGGCCTAACGAACAGCAAAAGCACTAGCCTATGTCAATCTACTATCCCCCATAGTACAAAGGTCGACCGATTATATTCTGTGGGAGAAATAAATATTCCAAACATAGCCTGGGACAGTTGTGGGATGAGATAAATCCCAAATTAATACAACCACGAGCATCAAAAACCCTGTTTAACGCAATGAGGCTGACGCAACAGATGAGAACATTTAGCTTAAAATGTTGATCAACTATTAGGCTATTTCTTCACATTAAAAGCGCAGCAATGCGCACCCGGCAGTAGGCTATGAGAGCGAATGTTCCATTAGCAGGAAAACAGCATTATCAAAAGTGACCGCAAATGCGATTACGCATGAAATGCTTTTAGGATAAAGGTGCATTTTTTATGGTGAAAATTATTTCTCCTAAAACTTGAAACTCACCCGCTGCTCATGTATGCCAGCTGGGCTCTACACCCGTTATAAAACCGGTTAATGTGCTTCATTTTAAGAGCCTATTTGGCCACTTTAGTTGTGATATAAATCTTATTAAAACATATCATATAGGCCTATGAGCTAGGCTACATGAAGTGTGCGACTACGATTAGAAAAAGTCGCAAAAAAAAGAAGAGGCAATGCTGGGCATCATTCACAAGTGATGGGTGACAATATTAGCCTATCAGACTATACTTGATTTAATCTTGTCTTTATATATACACAAAATAATATATGTGTGACATTTGTTTTGTTTTATAATGGACCATTATCATGCACCTGTATCGAAACAGGGGCAGCTGGAAAAATTACATGTAATCTATGTAAATAAATAGTGAATGGAGGATGCTTTTCCCTGTGGTTTATTTTCATGCCTGCCAGGTAGGCTATACTCCTGTTGTAAATCTAAACAATGTGCTTAATATTAGGAAAGTTGAGAAATAAATATAGCAGACCTAGCCTATAGAAAGCTGATGGGATCCTCCTCTTTTTAATAGAGGCCATCAACAATGTTTTCTCACGCAATTGCATTTGGCTATTGAAATGTTGCGTAACATGAGCTCATGGGCTCTCATGAAGTGTTGATTAGATTTTCGATAACATTTGCATTGATGTCAGAGTGATTAGAGGGACAATAGAGTGCTGAGTACCAGGCAGGTAGCAAGTTTGGTAGGCTACTAATGACCAACAGCAGCATCAGAGCTAGGAGAAGCCTAGTTACCGTGACTAAACGGTCACGTTGACTTGTGACCGGTGGTTTGCCGGTAATACGGTCACCATAACGGCCCTATGTGTGAGCGTGTTTGAGAAAACCTTTTGAATACTTACACTCTTGGTCGTCCTCCAACTATGCCCATGAGTCCAGGAGCTAGGAGAGAGAGGGAGCACGGTTTAGTTAGTGGTTGTGATTCTGAGGAAACCATGTACACAGACAGACAGACAGACAGACAGACAGACAGTTTAGCTAGTGGTTGTGATTCTGAGGAAACCAGGTACACACACACAGACACTGTACACACACACACACACACACACACACACACACACACACACACACACACACACACACACACACACACACACACACACACACACACACACACACACACACACACACATGGTTTAGCTAGTGGTTGTGATTATGAGGAATAAACTCTAACATCAGTCCATGTAGACAGTGGATTAGTCCCAAGTGCACTACTTTTGACCAGGGGCCCAGTAGAAACGACCCACAGGACTCTGGATAATGGTAGTGCACTATATGGGGAGCCATTTGGGATGCAGCCTGTTAGTCATATGGCAATATGCTGTTACTGTAACTCTGCTTCAACACTCGTTCCCGCATTCACTGACTCATACAGAGTTCAACTAGGGAACAGAGAGAGGGAGAGGGAGTGTGTGTGTGTGTGTGTGTGTGTGTGTGTGTACAGTGTGTGTACAGTGTGTGTACAGTGTGCAGTGTCTAGTGTGTGTGTGTGTGTGTGTGTGTGTGTGTGTGTGTGTGTGTGTGTGTGTGAGTACAGTGTGTACAGTGTGTGTGGGCATCCTACATTAATGCGAGCGTATACATGCGTGTGTGTGTGTGTGTGTTTACGCTCCTACCCATGCCCGTTCCTGCAGGTGCTATCTCCCTGGCGAAAAACTCCAGAGCTTTCTTCTGTTTATGACGCACAGCCATCCAGACTACCACCTCTCTAGGGGTCTGGAGAGAGAGAGAGGAGTGGAGAGAGAGAGAGAGAGAGAGGGGGGGGGGGTTGAAGGAGAGAGAGAGAGAGGGGGTGGTGAAGGAGAGAGAGAGAGAGAGAGAAAGGGTGGGTGAAGGAGAGAGAGAGGGGGGGTGAAGGAGAGAGAGAGAGAGAGAGAGGAGGGGAGAGGGGGGGGGTGAAGGAGAGAGAGAGGGGGGGGTGAAGGAGAGAGAGAGAGGGGGGTGAAGGATAGAGAGAGAGAGAGGGGGGGTGAAGGAGAGAGAGAGGGTGGGTGAAGGAGAGAGAGAGGGTGGGTGAAGGAGAGAGAGAGAGAGGGTGGGTGGAGGAGAGAGAGAGGGTGGGTGAAGGAGAGAGGGGGGGGGGGTGAAGGAGAGGGGGGGTGAAGGAGAGAGAGAGAGTTTAGAAATGCTGTATGAATCCATTGCTGGGTAAAGAGGCATGAAACAGGTTTACCTCTGACCTCTGACCCAGACAGTCATAGACCGAGCAGAGCCCTTGGCATGAAACAGGTTTACCCCTGACTTCTGACCCAGACAGTCATAGACCGAGCAGAGCCCTTGGCATGAAACAGGTTTACCCCTGACTTCTGACAGTCATACACCCTGTTGGGGTGGGTCCCAAATGACACCCTATTACACGGGGTAGCAGTACCAAGCTGATGTGCAGGGGTACGAGGTGATTGACACACTTGTGTCCATCAGGCAAGCTGCTGCAGGGGTCGGATCGAAGTCTGGCTGCCAGAGGATTTAGTATGCATGCGAAGCGCTCACACAGTGACTTCAGGAGGACCTGTACCAACGGTTTTGCAACAGTAGTTGACTGAAAGCGTGCCTTCAAGGTAGGGAAGGCACGGCAACACATCAGACAGCAACTGGCTGACAGTTTGAAGTTGGTCGGTGTGGAATGCGAACGGCTCCAGCAACTTAACAAGCTGTTCTAGCTTGACCCAGTCACGGTCCGTGTTCACCCTCAGATTTGTTCCCTGTTGGCTAGTGATAGCTAGTGACAGCTAGTGGTAGCTAATAACAGCCGGTGACAGCCGGTGATAGCCGGTGATAGCCAGTGACAGCCAGTGACAGCCAGTGACAGCCAATGGTAGCTAGTGATTGCCAGTGACAGCCAGTGATAGTCAGTGGTAGCCAGTGATAGCTAGTGACAGCCAGTGACAGCCAGTGACAGCCAGTGATAGCCAGTGACAGCCAGTGACAGCCAGTGATAGCCAGTGACAGCCAGTGATAGCCAGTGACAGCCAGTGATAGCTAGTGGTAGCTAGTGATAGCTAGTGGTAGCCAGTGATAGCTAGTGGTAGCCAGTGATAGCTAGTGGTAGCCAGTGATAGCTAGTGACAGCCAGTGATAGCTAGTGGTAGCCAGTGATAGCTAGTGGTAGCCAGTGATAGCCAGTGACAGCCAGTGATAGCTAGTGGTAGCTAGTGATAGCTAGTGGTAGCCAGTGATAGCTAGTGGTAGCCAGTGATAGCTAGTGACAGCCAGTGATAGCTAGTGACAGCCAGTGATAGCTAGTGGTAGCCAGTGATAGCTAGTGGTAGCCAGTGATAGCCAGTGACAGCCAGTGATAGCTAGTGGTAGCTAGTGGTAGCCAGTGACAGCCAGTGATAGTCAGTGGTAGCTAGTGGTAGCCAGTGACAGCCAGTGACAGCCAGTGATAGCCAGTGATAGCCAGTGATAGCTAGTGATAGCTAGTGGTAGCTAGTGATAGCTAGTGGTAGCCAGTGATAGCTAGTGGTAGCTAGTGGTAGCCAGTGATAGCCAGTGACAGCCAGTGATAGCTAGTGATAGCTAGTGGTAGCTAGTGATAGCTAGTGGTAGCCAGTGATAGCTAGTGGTAGCTAGTGGTAGCTAGTGGTAGCCAGTGATAGCCAGTGATAGCCAGTGACAGCCAGTGATAGCCAGTGATAGCTAGTGGTAGCTAGTGGTAGCCAGTGATAGCTAGTGGTAGCCAGTGATAGCTAGTGGTAGCCAGTGATAGCCAGTGACAGCCAGTGATAGCTAGTGGTAGCCAGTGGTAGCTAGTGGTAGCCAGTGATAGCCAGTGACAGCCAGTGATAGCTAGTGGTAGCTAGTGGTAGCCAGTGACAGCCAGTGATAGTCAGTGGTAGCTAGTGGTAGCCAGTGACAGCCAGTGACAGCCAGTGACAGCCAGTGATAGCCAGTGATAGCTAGTGGTAGCCAGTGATAGCTAGTGGTAGCCAGTGATAGCTAGTGGTAGCCAGTGATAGCTAGTGACAGCCAGTGGTAGCCAGTGGTAGCCAGTGATAGCTAGTGACAGCCAGTGATAGCCAGTGATAGCTAGTGACAGCCAGTGATAGTGGCGGCATCTACTGGTAGCATTTACCCACCAGATTCAGAAGCTCGAAAATCCCATTAGAAAAAAAGCTTGAAAACCCCATTCGATTTTTTGCCCAAAGATTATTTTTTTAACTAAACATAATTTATGTATTTTATTTTATTTTTTCAGTCAAATATAAACATTTCAGTATAGGTTTCAAATGTTTTTAGTTTTTAATTTGTTTTTGTTTACTATAATAACCTTAGTGTGGACCATGATAATTCCTTAGTGATTTGGACACCGAGGGACTTGAAGCTCTCGACCCGCTCCACTACAGACCCGGCCTGTTCGACCCTCTGTTTCCTGTTTCCTGTAGTCCACGATCAGCTCCTTTGTCTTGCTGACATGGAGGGAGACGTTGTCCTCCTGTCACCGCACTGCCAGGTCTCGGACCTCCTTCCTACAGGGTGTCTCATCGTTGTCAGCGATCAGCCCAACCACCGCCGTGTCGTCGACAAACTAAACGGTGGTGTTGGAGTTGTGTGCGCAGCCACGCTGTCGTGGGTGAACAGGAAGTACAGGAGGGGACTAAGCAAGCAGCCCTGAGGAGCCCCCGTGTTGAGGGTGAGTGTGGCTGATGTGGTGCTGCCTACCCTCACCACCTGGGGGTGGCCCGTCAGTAGCACACACACCTATTCAACACGCACGCACGCACGCACGCACGCACGCACGCACGCACACACACACACACACAGTGTCGTAGCGTACCGTGTTATTGCTGTGTGGTCCGTAGGTATCTTCTGCCCCCAATACCTGGATGTTGACTGAGGTGAAGTCCTCCAGACCCAGCTGCTTGAACATCCGACGTGTCCTGATAACACACACACAACCACACACACACACGCGCACACGCACACACAAGGTCCTAAAACAACCACAAGTGCATTTCAGTGGTGGCCCATCCATTAGGGCGTTAGAGGCATCACCTCTAATATATATATATATATATATTTATATATAAACTCAGCAACAAAAAGAAACGTCCTCGCTTATTTTCAGCAAACTTAACATGTGTAAATATTTGTATGAACATAAGATTCAACAACTGAAACATAAACTGAACAAGTTCCACAGACACGTGACTAACAGAAATGGAATAATGTGTCCCTGAACAAAAAGGGGGCTTGGATTGCATTGCCAGCTATACAGAGAACACGTGAGCCGAGTCGACCGGATGGAAATCCTGATGGAGCGGTGTGTACTCCACGTCCTTTCCAACTGCTGTGCTAAAAAAAACTAATAAATTACAAATAATATATGTTACTTAATAAAGGACTGAATGCTAAGTTAAGGCTACCAAGCATAGAACAGATCAGATCAATTAGCACTGAGGTGTGAAGTGAGAGGTGTCAAAGCTCTTGAGTCCAACAGGAGAGACTCACAACCTCCCCCCTCCCAAATGCAGAGGCCTTCGAAGCCCCCTCCATCTGTGCAGAGGTCATTACAATACAGTAACCCCTGGAATCATCTCTATTTTGAACTGATATGCAGCCAGGACACTTCAATGTTAAAATGACCTCAATAAGAAACAATATTGTTGCTTTGATCACATCAGAAGACGTCCTCCTCGCAAACTCCAAAATACAACAGCCACGGGACAACTTTGTTTGGACGTCGTAAAGGACCATTCACTGAAAGTGAAGAGATATAGCTAGCTAACGACCTCCTTTTCCACGAGAAGAAAAAAAAACGGTGGACAGACACTTGCTAGCTACTGTGGGACAGACTGTGTTTGTTCCCACACTCGGGACTCGGGACTCTCTATTGGTTACACAGACTCTTGGCCTCCCATCCTATTCTAACCACCTCTCGCCGGCTTTTTTTGTTTTGCTGTACAATATGATCTTGTTGTCATCTAATGCACATTCAAATGTCATAAATAAACACTGCAGAGCTCTCCCTGTCTTCTGCCGTGCCCTGATTGTATTACTGTTGATGATATCTGGAAATGTGCATGTATACCCTGGTCCATCTACTGTTGCTAGCCCCAATTCTGACCTGTGCTCTGATATCTGCTTCACTGATTTCTGCTCTCGTAAAAGCCTGGGTACTCTGCATGTTAACACTAGAAGCTTATTACCTAAAATGGATCAATTGAAAGTGTGGGTTCACAGCTCCAATCCAGATGTGTTGGTCATCACTGAGACGTGGTTAAGGAAGAGTGTCTTGAATACTGATGTTAACCTTTCTGGTTATAACCTTTTTCGGCAAGACAGATCTTCCAAAGGTGGTGGAGTGGCAATCTTTACCAAGGATCACCTTCAGTGCTCGGTTGTCTCCACCAAGTCTGTCCCCAAACAATTTGATTTGCTAGTATTAAGCATTAAACTTTCAAATAGCTTTTCGATGACTGTTGCTGGGTGTTATCGTCCTCCATCCGCACCGGCCTGTACCCTACCTGCCTTAAGCTCTCTCCTGGCCCCTTAAACTAAGTCTGCATTTGTCCTGCTAAGTGACCTAAACTGGGACATGCTTAAACCACCTGACCAAGTCCTAAAGCAATGGGACTCCCTAAATCTTTCTCAGATTATCACCAATCCCACAAGGTATGACTCCAAACACCCAGAAAAGACTACTTTCCTTGACGTTATTCTCACAAATAATCCTGATAGGTATCAGTCTGGTGTTTTCTGTAATGACTTTAGTGATCACTGTTTTACAGCCTGTGTTCGTAATGGCCGCTCAGTGAAACGACCTGTCCTGATTGGTCATAGACGCTTGCTAAATAACTTTAACGAGCAAGCCTTCCTTCATGACCTGGCCTCTGTAAAAATGGTATAGAATCAGCTTGATCCCCTCTGTCCAAGACCCTTGGACCTTCTTTTTTGATATTTTCAGTGGTATAGTTAACAAACACGCCCCCATAAACAAAATAAGAATTAAAAACAGGTTTAGCCCCTGGTTCGACTGTGAGTTGGCAGAGTTACTCCACCTCAAGAATTCCACTTGGCGAAAGGCTCGTTACACGCTCTCGTTCAGGCAAATGATAAATAAGTGCACTCAGACTATCCAGAAGGCCAAAGTTAGTTACTTTAAGGAGCAGTTCTCTCTCTGTGGGTCTAATCAAAATAAGTTCTGGAAAACGATTAAAGACCTGGAGACTAAACCCTCCTCCTCACAGCTTTTTAACCTCTCTCTCTCCTGTCTGGGGAGTTTCTCATTGCTTGGAAGGCAGCTACGGTCTGTCCTTTATTTAAAGGGGGAGATCAAGCTGATCTTAACTGTTATAGGACAACTTCTATTTTGCCTCGTTTATCAAATAAAATAAAATGTTATTTGTCACATGCGCCGAATACAACAGCTGTAGACCTAATGCTTTCAAGCCCTTAAACAACAATGCAGTATTAAGGAAATACCTAGAAAACATAAGAGAAGAATAACAAATGATAATTAAATGTTTGGTTTGGATTGGATGCTAACGCTAACTGTTAGACGAAGCTATCCGCTAGCAGTGTGCTTATTAAATGTTTGGTTTGGATTGGATGCTAACGCTAACCGTTTGATGATGCTCTCTGCGGTGCGTCTGGCCTTCTCGGTGGCTCTGGGGCCCCCTACAGGACACACTGCTGTCGCCCTGTACCCATCCATGTAGGTGGCACACACCTAGGGAATAAAGAAATAGTTTTCGTTCATTGATTTAAATGAGAATGAAGAGACTTGACTCATATAATGTCAACAGGACATCTGTGGCTCTGAACCTGAGGGATGATTACTGGGAAATAGTTTTTACTGCGTAGTGTTACCTTGTAGTCATTGGACGGAGCAAAACCTCTGGCTCCGGTCACTTTGACCATCCCTCCCTCCACTCCTGAAGACAGATAGAGAAATCAGACACACAAACAGTCTCTCCCTTCCTCCCTCCACTCCTGAAGACAGACAGAGACATGAGACACACAAACAGTCTCTCCCTTCCTCCCTCCACTCCTGAAGACAGATAGAGAAATCAGACACACAAACAGTCTCTCCCTTCCTCCCTCCACTCCTGAAGACAGACAGAGACATCAGACACACAAACAGTCTCTCCCTTCCTCCCTCCATATTTTCAATCCTAATTAAACCCCCTTTATCTCCCTCCTCCAACTGTTAACAGTGAACTCAGTCCATCTGTCTGTCTGTTAACAGTGTACTCAGTCCATCTGTCTGTCTGTTAACAGTGTACTCAGTCCATCTGTCTGTCTGTTAACAGTGTACTCAGTCCATCTGTCTGTCTGTTAACAGTGAACTCAGTCCATCTGTCTGTCTGTTAACAGTGAACTCAGTCCATCTGTCTGTCTGTTAACAGTGAACTCAGTCCATCTGTTAACAGTGAACTCAGTCCATCTGTCTGTCTGTTAACAGTGAACTCAGTCCATCTGTCTGTCTGTTAACAGTGAACTCAGTCCATCTGTCTGTCTGTTAACAGTGAACTCAGTCCATCTGTTAACAGTGTACTCAGTCCATCTGTCTGTTAACAGTGTACTCAGTCCATCTGTCTGTCTGTTAACAGTGAACTCAGTCCATCTGTCTGTCTGTTAACAGTGTACTCTGTCCATCTGTTAACAGTGAACTCAGTCCATCTGTCTGTCTGTTAACAGTGAACTCAGTCCATCTGTCTGTCTGTTAACAGTGAACTCAGTCCATCTGTCTGTCTGTTAACAGTGAACTCAGTCCATCTGTTAACAGTGTACTCAGTCCATCTGTCTGTCTGTTAGCAGTGTACTCAGTCCATCTGTCCATCTGTTAACAGTGAACTCAGTCCATCTGTCTGTCTGTTAACAGTGAACTCAGTCCATCTGTCTGTCTGTTAACAGTGTACTCTGTCCATCTGTTAACAGTGTACTCAGTCCATCTGTCTGTCTGTTAACAGTGTACTCAGTCCATCTGTCTGTCTGTTAACAGTGAACTCAGTCCATCTGTCTGTCTGTTAACAGTGTACTCTGTCCATCTGTTAACAGTGAACTCAGTCCATCTGTCTGTCTGTTAACAGTGAACTCAGTCCATCTGTCTGTCTGTTAACAGTGAACTCAGTCCATCTGTTAACAGTGTACTCAGTCCATCTGTCTGTCTGTTAACAGTGTACTCAGTCCATCTGTCTGTCTGTTAACAGTGAACTCAGTCCATCTGTCTGTCTGTTAACAGTGTACTCTGTCCATCTGTTAACAGTGAACTCAGTCCATCTGTCTGTCTGTTAACAGTGAACTCAGTCCATCTGTCTGTCTGTTAACAGTGAACTCAGTCCATCTGTCTGTCTGTTAACAGTGAACTCAGTCCATCTGTTAACAGTGTACTCAGTCCATCTGTCTGTCTGTTAACAGTGTACTCAGTCCATCTGTCCATCTGTTAACAGTGAACTCAGTCCATCTGTCTGTCTGTTAACAGTGAACTCAGTCCATCTGTCTGTCTGTTAACAGTGTACTCTGTCCATCTGTTAACAGTGTACTCAGTCCATCTGTCTGTCTGTTAACAGTGAACTCAGTCCATCTGTCTGTCTGTTAACAGTGTACTCAGTCCATCTGTCTGTCTGTTAACAGTGAACTCAGTCCATCTGTCTGTCTGTTAACAGTGTACTCTGTCCATCTGTTAACAGTGAACTCAGTCCATCTGTCTGTCTGTTAACAGTGAACTCAGTCCATCTGTCTGTCTGTTAACAGTGAACTCAGTCCATCTGTCTGTCTGTTAACAGTGTACTCAGTCCATCTGTCTGTCTGTTAACAGTGTACTCAGTCCATCTGTCTGTCTGTTAACAGTGAACTCAGTCCATCTGTCTGTCTGTTAACAGTGTGATCCGTCCATCTGTTTGATGTCTGTTGGGATGTTCATCAGAGGTTGAGTTGAGGACAGTGAGCCAGAAAGGGTTTCGTTTGAGTTTCAGACTAAGATTCAGTTGTGATTCATTCCAGATGTGACTGTTTAGGGTTTATTGTAGGGACACAGGATTCACCCTCTAGTCCACGTTGGGCTTGTCCTCCACTGTAGCTTTCTACCTGATACCCCATCGTCAATGTGTGTGTGTGTGTGTGTGTGTGTGTGTGTGTGTGTGTGTGAGAGTGAGAGTGAGAGTGAGAGAGAGAGAGAGAGAGAGAGAGAAAAAAAGGCAATAACTGTAAGTTGCTCTGGATAAATTATTAATGTAAAAATGTGTGTGTGTGTGTGTGTACCTGCTACTTCAGTGATGTTGACGTTAGAGAAATCACAGGTGACGTCAGGAAGCAGGTATTTCTGCGGGTCACCGATCTCGTACACTAGTTGCTCGGCAACCGTTCCGAACGATACCAATCCGCCTGTTTTGGGCGGCTTGGACAGAATGAAGGATCCATCAGCAGAGCACTCCACCACTGGGAAACCCATGTTATCCCTGAGAGAGAGGGAGGGAGAGAAGTAGGGGGAGGGAGAGAAGTAGGGGGAGGGAGAGAAGTAGGGAGAGGGAGGGAAGAAGGGGGAGGGAGGGAGGGAGAGAAGGGGAGGGAGGGAGGGAGAGAAGTAGGGGGAGGGAGAGAAGTAGGGGGAGGGAGAGAAGTAGGGGGAGGGAGGGAGGGAGGGAAGAAGGGGGAGGGAGGGAGAGAAGGGGAGGGAGGGAGAGAAGGGGAGGGAGGGAGGGAGGGAGGGAGGGAGGGAGAGAAGTAGGGGGATGGAGGGAGAGAAGTAGGGGGAGGGAGGGAGAAGGGGGAGGGAGGGAGAGAGAGAAGAAGGGGGAGGGAGGGTGAGAGAGAAGTAGGGGAGGGAGGGAGAAGGGGCAGGGAGAGAGAGAGAAGTAGGGGGAGGGAGGGAGAGAGAGAGAGAAGTAGGGGGAGGGAGGGAGGGAGGGAGAGAAGTAGGGGGAGGGAGGGAGGGAGAGAAGTAGGGGGAGGGAGGGAGGGAGAGAAGTAGGGGGAGGGAGGGAGGGAGAGAAGTAGGGGGAGGGAGGGAGAGAAGTAGGGGGAGGGAGGGAGGGAGGGAGGGAGAGAAGTAGGGGGAGGGAGGGAGGGAGGGAGAGAAGTAGGGGGAGGGAGGGAAGTAGGGGGAGGCAGAGAAGTAGGGGGAGGGAGGGAGGGAAGAAGGGGGAGGGAAGAAGGGGGAGGGAGGGAGGGAGAGAAGTAGGGGGAGGGAGAGAAGTAGGGGGAGGGAGAGAAGTAGGGAGAGGGAGGGAAGTAGGGGGAGGGAGGGAGGGAAGTAGGGGGAGGGAGGGAGGGAAGTAGGGGGAGGGAGGGAGGGAGGGAAGAAGGGGGAGGGAGGGAGGGAGGGAGAGAAGGGGAGGGAGGGAGGGAGAGAAGTAGGGGGAGGGAGGGAGAAGGGGGAGGGAGGGGGAGAGAGAAGTAGGGGGAGGGAGGGAGAAGGGGGAGGGAGGGAGAGAGAGAGAAGTAGGGGGAGGGAGGGAGAGAGAGAAGTAGGGGGAGGGAGGGAGAGAGAGAAGTAGGGGGAGGGAGGGAGAGAGAGAAGTAGGGGGAGGGAGGGAGAGAGAAGGGGGAGGGAGGGAGGGAGAGAGAGAAGTAGGGGGAGGGAGGGAGAGAGAGAAGTAGGGGGAGGGAGGGAGAGAGAGAAGTAGGGGGAGGGAGGGAGAGAGAGAAGGGGGAGGGAGGGAGGGAGAGAAGTAGGGGGAGGGAGGGAGAGAGAGAAGTAGGGGGAGGGAGGGAGGGAGAGAAGTAGGGGGAGGGAGGGAGAGAGAGAAGTAGGGGGAGGGAGGGAGAGAGAGAAGAAGGGGGAGGGAGGGAGAGAGAGAAGAAGGGGGAGGGAGGGAGAGAGAGAAGAAGGGGGAGGGAGGGAGAGAGAGAAGAAGGTGGAGGGAGGGAGAGAGAGAAGAAGGTGGAGGGAGGGAGAGAGAGAAGAAGGTGGAGGGAGGGAGAGAGAGAAGAAGGGGGAGGGAGGGAGATAAGTAGGGAGGGAGGGAGAGAGAGAGAGAGAAGGAGGGAGGGAGGGAGGGAGGGAGGGAGGGAGGGAGGGAGGGAGGGAGGGAGGGAGGGAGAGAGAAGTAGGGGGAGGGAGAGAGAGAAGTAGGGGGAGGGAGTGAGAGAAGTAGGGGGAGGGAGGGAGAGAAGTAGGGGGAGGGAGGGAGAGAAGTAGGGGGAGGGAGGGAGAGAAGTAGGGAGGGAGGGAGGGAGAGAAGTAGGGAGGGAGGGAGGGAGAGAAGGAGGTAGGGAGGGAGAGAAGGAGGTAGGGAGGGAGATAAGTAGGGGGAGGGAGTGAGAGAAGTAGGGGGAGGGAGTGAGAGAAGTAGGGGGAGGGAGTGAGAGAAGTAGGGGGAGGGAGGGAGAGAAGAAGGGGGAAGGAGGGAGAGAAGAAGGGGGAGGGAGGAAGAGAAGTAGGTGGAGGGAGAGAAGTAGGGGGAGGGAGGGAAGTAGGGGAGTGAGGGAGAGAAGTAGGGGGAGGGAGGGAGAGAAGAAGGGGGAGGGAGAGAAGTAGGGGGGGAGGGAGAGAAGTAGGAGGGGAGGGAGAGAAGTAGGAGGGGAGGGAGAGAAGTAGGAGGGGAGGGAGAGAAGTAGGGGGAGGGAGGGAGAGAAGTAGAGGGAGGGAGGGAGAGAAGTAGAGGGAGGGAGGGAGAGAAGAAGGGGGAGGGAGGGAGAGAAGTAGGTGGAGGGAGAGAAGTAGGGGGAGGGAGGGAGGGGGGGGGAAGGGAGAGGAGGAGGAGGGGAGGGAGAGAAGAAGGGGGAGGGAGGGAGAGAAGAAGTGGGAGGGAGGGAGAGAAGTAGGGGGGGAGGGAGAGAAGAAGGGGAGGGAGGGAGAGAAGTAGAGGGAGGGAGGGAGAGAAGAAGGGGGAGGGAGGGAGAGAAGTAGGTGGAGGGAGAGAAGTAGGGGGAGGGAGAGAAGTAGGGGGAGGGAGGGAGGGAAGAAGGGGGAGGGAGGGAGAGAAGAAGGGGGAGGGAGGGAGAGAAGAAGGGGGAGGGAGGGAGAGAAGTAGGGGTGGGAGGGAGAGAAGTAGGGGTGGGAGGGAGAGAAGTAGGAGGGGAGGGAGAGAAGAAGGGGTAGGGAGGGAGGGAGAGAAGAAGGGGGAGGGAGGGAGAGAAGTAGGGGGAGGGAGGGAGAGAAGTAGGGGGAGGGAGAGAAGTAGGGGGGAGGGAGGGAAGAAGGGGGAGGGAGGGAAGAAGGGGGAGGGAGGGAGAGAAGTAGGGGGAGGGAGGGAGAGAAGTAGGGGGAGGGAGGGAGAGAAGTAGGGGGAGGGAGGGAGAGAAGAAGGGGGAGGGAGGGAGGGAGGGAGGGAGAGAAGTAGGGGGAGGGAGGGAGAGAAGTAGGGGGAGGGAGGGAGAGAAGTAGGGGGGAGGGAGAGAAGAAGGGGGAGGGAGGGAGAGAAGAAGGGGGAGGGAGGGAGGGAGGGAGGGAGAGAAGTAGGGGGAGGGATGGAGAGAAGAAGGGGGAGGGGAAGTGGGGGAAGAAAGAGAAAGAGGGTGGGAGGAGAGAGTCAGTCAGAGTAGTAGTAGATTTGGTAGTAGTAGTATTGGTGGTAGTAGTATTGGTGGTAGTAGTAATAATAGTAGTATTGGCGGTAGTAGTAGTAGTAGTAGTATTGGTAGTATTGGTAGTAGTAGTATTAGTATTGGTAGCAGTAGTATTATTTGTAGAATTACTGGTAAAAGTAGTAGTAATAGTAGTATTGGTAGTAGTGTTGGTAATAGTAGTAGTAGTAGTAATAGTAGTGGTAGTAGTAGTAAAAGTAGTATTGGTAATAGTAGTAGTAATAGTAGTAGTGGTAGTATTAGTAAACTTAGTATTGGTAATAGTAGTAGTGGTAGTGGTAGTATTGGTAATAGTATAATTAGTAGTATTGGTAGTATCATTGGTAATAGTAGTAGTAGTGGTAGTAGTATTGGTAATTGTAGTGGTAGTATTGGTAGTATTATTCGTAATAGTTGTATTGGTAGTATTATTGGTAATATCAGTAGTAGTAATAGTAGTATTGGTATTAGTAGTAGTATTATTGATGGCAGTAGTAGTAATAGTAGTATTGGTAAAATTATTGGTAATATCAGTAGTAGTAATAGTAGTATTGGTATTAGTAGTAGTATTATTGATGGCAGTAGTAGTAATAGTAGTATTGGTAAAATTATTGGTAATAGTAGTACAAATAGTAGTAGTAGTAGTAGTAGTATTGGTAATAGTAGTATTGGTAGTAGTAGTAATAGTAGTATTGGTAGTAGTATTGGTAGTAGTAGTAGTATTGGTAGTAGTAGTAGTATTGGTAGTAGTAGTATTATTGGTAATAGTAGTAGTAATAGTAGTATTGGTCGTACTAGTAGTGGTGGTAGCAGTAGTGGTAGTAGTAGTAATAGTAGTATTGGTTATAGTAGGAGTGGTAGTAGTAGTAGTAGTAGTAGAGGTAGTAGAGGTAATAGTAGTATTGGTAATAGTAGTAGTGGTAGTATTGGCAGTAGTAGTAGTGGAGTAGTAGTAATAGTAGTATTGGTAAAAGTAGTAGTAATAGTAGTATTGGTAGAAGTATTGGTAATAGTAGTAGGTATAGTAGTATTGGTAGTAGTAGCAGTAGTATTGGTATTAGTAGTAGTAGTAGTATTGGTAGTATTGGTAGTATTATTGGTAATAGTAGTAGTAATAGCAGTATTGGTGGTACTAGTAGTGGTAGTAGCAGTAGTGGTAGTAGTAGTAATATTAGTATTGGTAGTAGTAGCAGTAGTATTGGTAGTAGCAGTAGTGTTAGTAGTAGTAATAGTAGTATTGGCAGTAGTAGTAATAGTAGTATTGGTTATAGTAGGAGTGGTAGTAGTAGTAGTAGTAGTAGTGGCAGTAGAGGTAATAGTAGTAGTGGTAGTAGTAGTAGTAGTAGTAGTAGTATTGGTAATAGTAGCAGTGGTAGTAGTAGTAATAGTAGTATTCGTAGTAGTAGCAGTAGTATTGGTAGTAGTAGTAGTAGTAGTGGTAGTAGTAGTAGTAGCAGTATTGATAGTAGTAGTAGTAGTATTGGAAGTCTTATTGGTAATAGTAGTAGTAATAGTAGTATTGGTAGTGCTAGTAGTGGTAGTAGTAGTAATAGTAGTATTGGTGGTAGTAGTAATATTAGTAGTAATAGTAGTATTGGTTATAGTAGTAGTGGTAGTATCATTGGTAATAGTAGTAGTGGCAGTATTATTGGTAGAAGTAGTAATAGTAGTATTGGTAGCAGTAGTAGTATTGGTATATGTAGTAGTATTGGAGTAGTAGTAGTATTGTAGCCATAGTAGTATTGGTAGTAGTAGTAGTCGTAGTAATAGTAGTATTGGTAATAGTAGTAGTGGTAGTAGTTGTATTGATAGTAGTAGTAATAGTAGTATTGGTCGTACTAGTAGTGGTGGTAGTAGTAGTAATAGTAGTATTGGTTATAGTAGGAGTGGTAGTAGTAGTAGTGGCAGTAGTAGTCGTGGTAGTATTGTTGCAGTAGTATTGGTATCAGTAGTAGTAGTAGTAGTAGTTGTATTGATAGTAGTAGTAATAGTAGTATTGGTCGTACTAGTAGTGGTGGTAGTAGTAGTAATAGTAGTATTGGTTATAGTAGGAGTGGTAGTAGTAGTAGTAGAGGTAGTAGAGGTAATAGTAGTATTGGTAATAGTAGTAGTAATAGTAGTATTGGTAGAAGTATTGGTAATATTAGTAGGTATAGTAGTATTGGTAGTAGTAGCAGTAGTATTGGTATTAGTAGTAGTAGTAGTATTGGTAGTATTGGTAGTATTATTGGTAATAGTAGTAGTAATAGCAGTATTGGTGGTACTAGTCGTGGTAGTAGCAGTAGTGGTAGTAGTAGTAATATTAGTATTGGTAGTAGTAGCAGTAGTATTGGTAGTAGCAGTAGTAGTAGTAGCAGTAGTGTTAGTAGTAGTAATAGTAGTATTGGCAGTAGTAGTAATAGTAGTATTGGTTATAGTAGGAGTGGTAGTAGTAGTAGTAGTAGTAGTGGCAGTAGAGGTAATAGTAGTAGTGGTAGTAGTGGTAGTAGTAGTAGTATTGGTAATAGTAGCAGTGGTAGTAGTAGTAATAGTAGTATTCGTAGTAGTAGCAGTAGTATTGGTAGTAGTAGTAGTAGTAGTGGTAGTAGTAGTAGTAGCAGTATTGGTAGTAGTAGTAGTAGTATTGGAAGTCTTATTGGTAATAGTAGTAGTAATAGTAGTATTGGTAGTGCTAGTAGTGGTAGTAGTAGTAATAGTAGTATTGGTGGTAGTAGTAATATTAGTAGTAATAGTAGTATTGGTTATAGTAGTAGTGGTAGTATCATTGGTAATAGTAGTAGTGGCAGTATTATTGGTAGAAGTAGTAATAGTAGTATTGGTAGCAGTAGTAGTATTGGTATATGTAGTAGTATTGGAGTAGTAGTAGTATTGTAGCCATAGTAGTATTGGTAGTAGTAGTAGTGGCAGTAGTAGTCGTGGTAGTATTGTTGCAGTAGTATTGGTATCAGTAGTAGTAGTAGTAGTTGTATTGATAGTAGTAGTAGTAGTTGTATTGGTAGTAGTAGTAGTAGTTGTATTGGTAGTAGTAGTAGTAGTAGTATTATTGGTATCAGTAGTAGTAGTAGTATTATTGGTATCAGTAGTAGTATTGGTAGTAGTAGTAGTAGTCGTAGTAATAGTAGTATTGGTAATAGTAGTAGTGGTAGTAGTAGTAGTGGTAGTATTGTTGCAGTATTGGTATCAGTAGTAGTATTGGTAGTAGTAGTAGTCGTAGTAATAGTAGTATTGGTAATAGTAGTAGTGGTAGTATTGTTGTAGTAGTATTGGTATCAGTAGTAGTATTGGTATCCGTAGTAGTAGTAGTAGTAGTATTGGTAGTAGTAGTAGTAGTAGTTGTTGTATTTGTATCAGTAGTAGTAGTATTGGTATCGGTAGTAGTAGTAGTCGTAGTATTGGTAGTAGTAGTATTGGCAGTCGTAGTAGTAGTATTGGTAGTAGTAGTAGTAGTAATAGTAGTAGTAGTAGTATTGGTAGTAGTAGTAGTAGTATTGGTAGTAGTAGTAGTAGTAGTAGTTGTATTGGTAGTAGTAGTAGTAGTATTGGTAGTAGTAGTAGTAGTAGTAGTATTGGTAGTAGTAGTAGTATTGGTAGTAGTAGTAGTATTGGTAGTAACAGTATTAAATTCACCGGTAAGAGATAAGAAAGATAAGACATTAGTGTATAATATTGTTCTATCATAAGAGATAGCAGATTGAGCTAGCATTGGGACAGGAAATGGGACAACACTGTATAATGTCCTCACCAGTCGGGTACTGTGTGCCAGTCTGTGAAGATGCCACCTGTTGCCTGGGCACCACACTCTATGAGATGGCCTGCAAGACTGAGAGAGGGAGCAAGGTTTAAAGATCATTTAAACTACTGTATTCTGGAACGGCTTATCCCCATAGTAACCTTCACTGTGCTCATGCCTTATAGTAACCTTCACTGTGCTCGTGCCTTATAGTAACCTTCACTGTGCCCGTGCCTTATAGTAACCTTCACTGTGCCCGTGCCTTATAGTAACCTTCACTGTGCCCGTGCCTTATAGTAACCTTCACTGTGCCCATGACTTATAGTAACCTTCACTGTGCTCATGCCTCATAGTAACCTTCACTGTGCTCATGGCTTATAGTAACCTTCACTGTGCTCATGCCTTATAGTAACCTTCACTGTGCTCATGGCTTATAGTAACCTTCACTGTGCTCATGGCTTATAGTAACCTTCACTGTGCTCATGACCTATAGTAACCTTCACTATGCTCATGCCTCATAGTAACCTTCACTGTGCTCATGCCTCATAGTAACCTTCACTGTGCTCATGCCTCATAGTAACCTTCACTGTGCTCATGGCTCATAGTAACCTTCACTGTGCTCATGGCTCATAGTAACCTTCACTGTGCTCATGGCTTATAGTAACCTTCACTGTGCTCATGGCTTATAGTAACCTTCACTGTGCTCATGGCTTATAGTAACCTTCACTGTGCTCATGGCTTATAGTAACCTTCACTGTGCTCATGCCTCATAGTAACCTTCACTGTGCTCATGCCTTATAGTAACCTTCACTGTGCTCATGCCTTATAGTAACCTTCACTGTGCTCATGCCTTATAGTAACCTTCACTGTGCTCATGCCTTATAGTAACCTTCACTGTGCTCATGCCTTATAGTAACCTTCACTGTGCTCATGCAAGGAACCAAACAAAATAACAAAGTGTGTGTGTTTACCTCCCAGCTGCCAACAGGTCATAGTTGTTTTGCTTCCACCCAAACTGTCAGAAAGATAACACAATACAACCCATCACATCCCAACCCATCACATCCCATCACATCCCAACCCATCACATCCCATCACATCCCAACCCATCACATCCCAACCCATCACATCACAACCCATCCCAACCCATCACATCCCAACCCATCACATCACAACCCATCCCAACCCATCACACCCCAACCCATCACATCAAAACCCATCACATCACAACATAACCCATCATATCACAACCCATCACATCCCATCACATCCAAACATAACCCATCATATCCCATCACATCCCAACCCATCACATCACATCCCAACCCATCACAACCCATCACATCCCAACCCATCACATCCCATCACAACCCATCACATCACAACCCATCACATCCCAACCCATCACATCCCAACCCATCACATCCCAACCCATCACATCCCAACCCATCACAAATATCACAACACAACACACAAACTCTCTATATAAATAAATAAAGATGGTAAAATCAGTGTTATCTGTTTCCCAAGGTCTGAGGAGTGTGTTTTGACTGTTACAAGAACAGATGTGGATTTCGAGGGATGAGTGTACACACACACACACACACACACACACACACACACACACCCACACACTAACCTACAGAGTGCATAAGAGGTCCTAGGGCGACAGCACTGTCCACACATCTCCCTGTCACTACAATGTCAGCCCCCAGGTCTAGACACCGCTGAATGGGTACCGCACTGTGGAGAGAGGGGAAGAGGGGGTACACCGTGAGTACACAGTGGCACACTGTGAGCACCATGAGTACAAAGAAAGCTTCGACTATGTACAGATTCAGTGAGCATAGCCTTGCTATTGAGAAAGGCTGCCGTAGGCAGACCTGGCTCTCAAGAGAAGACAGGCTATGTGCTCACTGCCCACAAAATGAGGTGGAAACTGAGCTGCACTTCCTAACCTCCTGCCAAATGTATGACCATATTAGAGACACATATTTCCCTCAGATTACACAGACCCACAAAGAATTCGAAAACAAATCAAACATTGATAAACTCCCATATCTATTGGATGGCCACAGTGTGACATCACAACAACAAGATTTGTGACCTTTTGCCACAAGAAAAGGTCAACCAGTGAAGAACAAACACCATTGTAAATACAACCCATATTTATGTTTATTTATTTTCCATTTTGTACTTATCTATTTGCACATCATTACAACACTGTATATAGACATAATATGACATTTGAAATGTCTTTATTCTTTTGGAACTTCTGTGAGTGTAATGTTTACTGTTAATTTTTTATTATCCATTTCACTTGCTTTCCCATGCCAATAAATTACATTTATACATTTATTAAAGAAAAACTAACAGGTCTGTGAGAGCCGGAATTCTTACTGGTTGGTAGGTGATCAAATACTTATGTCATGCAATAAAATGCAAATTAATTACTTAAAAATCATACAATGTGATTTTCTGGATTTTAGATTTTTTTTTTTGATTCCGTCTCTCACGGTTGAAGTGTACCTATGATAAAAAATTACAGACCTCTACATGCTTTGTAAGTAGGAAAACCTGCAAAATCGGCAGTGTATCAAAAACTTGTTCTCCCTAGTGTACAATAGTTCAGCATTGTTCTAGCAGTATATACCAGTACAGTATTGTTCTAACAGTATATAATAGTTCAGTATTGTTCTAACAGTATATAATAGTTCAGTATTGTTCTAACAGTATATAATAGTTCAGTATTGTTCTAACAGTATATAATAGTTCAGTATTGTATTGTTCTAACAGTATATAACAGTACAGTATTGTTCTAACAGTATATAATAGTTCAGTATTGTATTGTTCTAACAGTGTATAATAGTACAGTATTGTATTGTTCTAACAGTATATAATAGTTCGGTATTGTTCTAACAGTATATAATAGTTCAGTATTGTTCTAACAGTATATAATAGTACAGTATTGTATTGTTCTAAAAGTATATAATAGTTCAGTATTGTTCTAACAGTATATAATAGTTCAGTATTGTTCTAACAGTATATAATAGTTCAGTATTGTTCTAACAGTATATAATAGTTCAGTATTGTTCTAACAGTATATAATAGTACAGTATTGTTCTAACAGTATATACTAGTTCAGTATTGTTCTAACAGTATATAATAGTTCAGTATTGTATTGTTCTAACAGTATATAATAGTTCAGTATTGTATTGTTCTGACAGTATATAATAGTTCAGTATTGTTCTAACAGTATATACCAGTACAGTATTGTTCTAACAGTATATAATAGTTCAGTATTGTTCTAACAGTATATAATAGTCCAGTATTGTATTGTTCTAACAGTATATAACAGTTCAGTATTGTTCTAACAGTATATAATAGTCCAGTATTGTATTGTTCTAACAGTATATAACAGTACAGTTTTGTTCTAACAGTATATAATAGTTCAGTATTGTATTGTTCTAACAGTATATAACAGTTCAGTATTGTATTGTTCTAACAGTATATAATAGTTCAGTATTGTTCTAGCAGTATATAATAGTACAGTATTGTATTGTTCTAACAGTATATAATAGTTCGGTATTGTTCTAACAGTATATAATAGTACAGTATTGTATTGTTCTAACAGTATATAATAGTTCAGTATTGTATTGTTCTAACAGTATATAATAGTTCAGTATTGTTCTAACAGTGTATAATCGTTCAGTATTGTTCTAACAGTGTATAATAGTTCAGTATTGTTCTAACAGTGTATAATAGTTCAGTATTGTTCTAACAGTATATAATAGTTCAGTATTGTTCTAACAGCATATAATAGTTCAGTATTGTTCTAACAGTATATAACAGTTAAGTATTGTATTGTTCTAACAGTATATAATAGTTCAGTATTGTTCTAACAGTATATAATAGTTCAGTATTGTATTGTTCTAACAGTATATAATAGTACAGTATTGTATTGTTCTAACAGTATATAACAGTTCAGTATTGTATTGTTCTAACATTATATAATAGTTCAGTATTGTATTGTTCTAACAGTATATAATAGTTCAGTATTGTTCTAACAGTATATAATAGTTCAGTATTGTATTGTTCTAACAGTATATAATAGTACAGTATTGTATTGTTCTAACAGTATATAACAGTTCAGTATTGTATTGTTCTAACATTATATAATAGTTCAGTATTGTATTGTTCTAACATTATATAATAGTACAGTATTGTATTGTTCTAACATTATATAATAGTTCAGTATTGTATTGTTCTAACATTATATAATAGTTCAGTATTGTATTGTTCTAACAGTATATAATAGTACAGTATTGTATTGTTCTAACAGTATATAATATTACAGTATTGTATTGTTCTAACAGTATATAACAGTTCAGTATTGTATTGTTCTAACAGTATATAACAGTTCAGTATTGTATTGTTCTAACAGTATATAACAGTTCAGTATTGTATTGTTCTAACATTATATAATAGTTCAGTATTGTTCTAACAGTATATAATAGTACAGTATTGTATTGTTCTAACAGTATATAATAGTACAGTATTGTATTGTTCTAACAGTATATAATAGTACAGTATTGTATTGTTCTAACAGTATATAACAGTTCAGTATTGTATTGTTCTAACAGTATATAATAGTTCAGTATTGTTCTAACAGTATATAATAGTTCAGTATTGTATTGTTCTAACATTATATAATAGTTCAGTATTGTATTGTTCTAACAGTATATAATAGTACAGTATTGTATTGTTCTAACAGTATATAATAGTACAGTATTGTATTGTTCTAACAGTATATAATAGTTTAGTATTGTATTGTTCTAACAGTATATAATAGTTCAGTATTGTTCTAACAGTATATAACAGTTCAGTATTGTATTGTTCTAACAGTATATAACAGTTCAGTATTGTATTGTTCTAACAGTATATAATAGTTCAGTATTGTATTGTTCTAACAGTATATAATAGTTCAGTATTGTTCTAACAGTATATAATAGTTCAGTATTGTTCTAACAGTATATAATAGTTCAGTATTGTTCTAACAGTATATAATAGTTCAGCATTGTATTGTTCTAACAGTATATAATAGTTCAGTATTGTTCTAACAGTATATAATAGTTCAGTATTGTATTGTTCTAACAGTATATAATAGTTCAGTATTGTTCTAACAGTATATAATAGTTCAGTATTGTATTGTTCTAACAGTATATAATAGTTCAGTATTGTTCTAACAGTATAAAACAGTATTGTGTTTCTATCGTTCCCAGACTTACCCCAAGTAGGCATTCATACTGTGGACGGTTGTAGGCAGCTTTGACCTGCTCATCCCATCAGCCATTCTCACCTCAGACAGACTGTCTTTCTGGAGGAGAGGAGGGAAGAGGAGGGAGGAGGAGAGGAAAAGGAGGGGGGAGGAGAGGAAAGGAGGGAGGAGGAGAGGAAAAGAGGGAGGAGGAGAGGAAAGGAGGGAGGAGGAGAGGAAAGGAGGGGGGAGGTGAAGTGAGGAAAGGAGGTTAGGAGGAGAGAAAAGGTAGGAGGAGAGGAGTTGGCAATCTATGCTAATGGGGGTCACCTTGGGGTCATGATAGGGGCTGCACAAAATGATTGATGTATTATAATAATTGATTATGCATTAATAGAAGGGGAAGGGCTATAAGACCCCTCCCCCACTACATCTATAGGGTCCTGGACTACAGCGTAGCAATATATATATGCATTATAATGTTTAATACTGTTCCACAGTTATTTTCTAGTCTCTGCCTCTTATAAGAAACGGTCTGAGAGATGTGAGTTATTGCAGACAAAACAGGATGTCTGTGAGAAAGCGCCTCAAGGCTAAAAGAGATTCATAGACACAGACACCTGCAGGGGAATATTATAGATAAGAGACAAGTCAGACATATCAGTGTAAGCCACACGTGAATGGAAAATGACTGCTGAGCCCTTAGAAAACACTGGACTATTGTTTTATCCTGCAAGTTTGTCTAACTGTATATGCATGGGCTTGGTCTCATGAGTAGAAGGTGTTGAGGTAGGCAGGGGTTGACTGCAAGTATTTCTATTTCTATCTTCTGTGTGCAATTGCATTAATAAAGGTTTGATTGATTTACTTAAAACCTCTTAGGGATCCCTTGAAGCGGCAATCCCGTTAGTGGGACCGATTTGACAACATCCGGTGAAATTGCAGAGCGCCAAATTCAAACTACAGAAATATCAATATTCAACATTCACGAAAATATATGTAATACATCAAAATAAAGCTTAACTTCTTGTTAATCCAGCCGCTGTGTCAGATTTCAAAAAGGCTTTACGGCGAAAGCAAACCATGAGATTATCTGAGGACAGCGCCCCGCATACAAAACACATGAAAATCATTTTTCAACCAGGCAGGTGCGACACAAAAGTCAGAAAAAACTATATAATAAATGCCTTTGAAGATCTTCTTTTTGCAATCCCAAATGTCTCAGTGACACAATTGTCGTTTTGTTCGATAAATTCCTTCTTTATATCCCCAAACTGTCCATTTATTTGGAGCGTTTGAATCAGAAATACACCGGTTCCAAATTGCCCAACATGACTACAAAGTATCTAATAAGTTACCTGTAAACTTGGTCCAAACATTTCAAACAACGTTTTTAATCCAACCTCAGGTACCCTAAAATGTAAATAATCGATAAAATTTAAGACGGCATAAACAGTTTCCAATACCGAAGAAAACAACACGGAGCGCACTCTTGTTCACACGCACCAAAATACTAGAGCCCTTCTGAGTGACACGTAGAAAGAACAGCACTACTTCTTTATTTCTCAAAAGAAAAACATCGAACAATTTCTAAAGACTGTTGACATCTAGTGGAAGCCATAGGAACTGCAATCTGGGCCCTAATAAATCCGGTTTCCCATAGAAAAGCATTGGAAAACACAATGACCTCAACAAAAAAATGCCCCTGGATGGATTGTGCTCGGGGTTCTGCCTGCCAAATCAGTTCTGTTATACTCAGACATTATTTTAACAGTTTTAGAAACATTAGAGTGTTGTCTATCCAATACTACCATGCTTATGCATATCCTAGCTTCTGGGCCTGAGTAACAGGAAGTTTACTTTGGGCACGCTTTTCATCCGGAAGTGAAAATACTGCCCCCTATCCCGAAGAAGTTTTAAAGAAGATATTGTCTGGCTGCTGATTTCACCAATAAGCCAATGATTGACAATTAACAAGGAACCTACCCCAACAATGCAAAGCAATAGAGAATTGCATTAAATGAAATGATGATGATGATGATGACAAAGAGCGGAGATGATCGTGCACTTCAGGAAACAGCAGAGGGAGCACCCCCCTATCCACATCGAAAGGGACAGCAGTGGAGAAGGTGGAAAGTTACTCGACGTACACATCACGAACAAACTGAAATGGTCCACCCACACAGACAGCGTGGTGAAGAAGGCGCAACAGCACCTCTTCAACCTCAGGAGGCTGAAGAAAATTGGCTTGTCACCTAAAAACCTCAAACACTTTTACAGATGCACAATTGAGAGCATCCTGTCGGGCTGTATCACCGCCTGGTACGGCAACTGCACCGCCCACAACCGTAAGGCTCTCCAGAGGGTAGTGAGGTCTGCACAACGCATCACCGGGGGCAGACTACCTGCCCTCCAGGACACCTACACCACCTGATGTCACAGGAAGGCCAAAAAGATCATCAAGGACAACAACCACCCGAGCCACTGCCTGTTCACCCCGCTATCATCCAGAAGGCGAGGTCAGTACAGGTGCATCAAAGCAGGGACCGAGAGACTGAAAAACAGCTTCTAACTCAAGGCCATCACACTGTTAAACAGCCACCACTAACTCAGAGAGGTGCCCACATGGAGACCCAATCACTGGCCACTTTAACAAATGGATCACTAGTCACTTTAAATAATGCCACTTTAATAATGTTTACATATCTTACATTACTCATCTCATATGTATTTACTGCATCTTATATCATCTTGCCTGTGCCGCTCAGCCATCCATATATCTATATATCTATATTTACATATTCCTATTCCATCCCTTTAGATGTGTGTGTATTAGGTAGTTGATGGGGAATTGTCAGATTACTTGTTAGATATTACTGCACTGTCGGAACTAGAAGCACAAGCATTTCGCTACACTCACATTAACATCTGCTAACCATGTGTATGTGACCAATAAAATAGGATTCGATTTGAGCGTACATACCTGAGCCATGAGGTCATCGCCTGTCACCACGGCGACCTTGAGATCAAGTCCCGCCTTCTTGACTACTTCCTGTATAGCGGCAGCGCATGCCAGTGGGTTCACCCCCCCGGCATTACTGACCACCCGGATACCTACACACGCACACACGCACAAACACGCACGCACACACGCACAAAAACGTACGCACACACGCACAAACACGCACGCACACAAACACGCACGCATAAGCACGCACGACTTGGAATGTCAACAAGATAACAGATCAGGTAACATGTTGATGTGGAAGGTTAACATGACGTCTAGTAACATGTTGATGTGGAAGGTTAACATGATAACAGATCTAGTAACATGTTGATGTGGAAGGTTAACATGATAACAGATCTAGTAACATGTTGATGTGGAAGGTTAACATGATAACAGATCTAGTAACATGTTGATGTGGAAGGTTAACATGACGTCTAGTAACATGTTGATGTGGAAGGTTAACATGATAACAGATCTAGTAACATGTTGATGTGGAAGGTTAACATGATAACAGATCTAGTAACATGTTGATGTGGAAGGTTAACATGATAACAGATCTAGTAACATGTTGATGTGGAAGGTTAACATGATAACAGATCTAGTAACATGTTGATGTGGAAGGTTAACATGATAACAGATCTAGTAACATGTTGATGTGGAAGGTTAACGTGAAGCCAGGTCCTACCTTTCTTATGGATGTCATGTATAAAGGGAGCTATCGCTATTTGGACAAAGTCAGGGGCATAACCCATATTCTGAAAGAAGAAGAAATGCATTGATGAGATAACTAATATTGGTTATTGATGAATAGGTGGATTCACAGGCTTCTTGACCTGGTGATTATTGATACTCGGCGGGATTCAAAGGTAATTGACAAGAAAATGAATGATTGATAGGTAATAAGCTCACAGGCATCTTGGTCTTGGCCACGGTGAGGAGAGACATGGTGATCTCACTGAGGTAGTCAAACACCAGGTAGTCTATCTGCCCACTGTAGATCAGCTGGGGGACTGAGAGAGAGAGAGAGGGAGAGAGAGAGAGAGAGAGAAAGAGCGAGAGAGAGAGAGAGAGACAGAAAGAGCGAGAGAGAGAGAGAGGGAGAGAAGAGTTCCATAAATACTTTGTCTGCTAAAAGTTCATCCATTGATCCAAGCTATCCATAATCATATCCATTGATAATGTTTGTAGATAGATAGTTAATGTTGTCATAAACTGACATAACACATGAATATAAGAGCTTAATTCTATAGCACCCTACACTATGGGCCTTGGTCAAAAGTAGTGCCCTACATGCGAATAGGGTGCAATTTGTAACGCAAACCCTAGAGTCTCTGAGGTCAAAGCGAATGAACTCTGTCCTAGTTGGCTAGACTAGAGAACAAGTCATGTGCCTAGCCAACTACAACCATCTAGCTTGCTCTTACCCGAGGCCGCCGTATCTCCCCAAAACCCGGACGCGCATCCTATCCTAACGGTGTCCTTCTTTGCTGAAGAGCTGTAATGTGTAGCGCATTCAAAGCGATGCTTTGGGAAAGTTCTGTTGGGCGAGAAGTTCGAGTGCAGAAATCTCGCCAAGTTGCAAGCAAACGCGGGTGTTTTCAAGCAAAAACCCTTTGTCAGCCGTTGGACCCTCAATGCGTGGACGACACGGGATACATTTGTGATATTAGACATTGTAATTAAAATAGTTTAACCTGAATAAATCGAGAAAGTCAACTCTGGAAGTTCAAGATACATTTAACTCGTGCTACGACCAAAATACTCCGTGTAGGAACCCAGGTTGAGCCTATTTTCGGTCCGCTCCGGTGATTGTGACGTTTTGTAAATGGACGCATGATGGCGCTAGATGTACACATATACGAGGCTATAGGTGGATTGGATGATTGAAGTTGCAGTAGACCTCATTCATTTCTTGTTTTAAAAAAAATTTGTGAGGATGTTGTGATTGTCACCGAGTCACTTTTACAATGAGTCAACCCAGTCTCCTATTTCAAACTGATGCGTAGGATTACTATTTAATGTCGAAGTTTCAAAGTTCAACACGTACACAGGCTACAACAGTCCAGTGAAATTCTTACCTTGAGAGCTCTTTCCCAACAATGTAGAAATAATAATAACAATATAGAAAATATATATATATTTAAATTAAGTAAGAATAAAAACTACACAGGAACATATTGTCCCTGGCCTTGTCATGGGAGGGATCTGGACCTAGGTGTCACACAGCAGAAACTAACCCTGACTCTTTAGCCGTATAGGTAACCTAATTCCCATTTGGACTGAGGGTGACACTGATTTCTAATTGGGAGGGATAGAGGGAGAATTGGGTTACCATTGGCCCAGCTTCGTCCGGGTTTGGCCGGGGTAGGCCGTCAATGTAAATAAGAATTTGTTGTTAACTGACTTGCCTGGTAAAATAAAATATATAAAAAAGGAATGTCAAATTGTCTACGTAAATTATCAAAGGAGAGACAAAACCAGTTTGGTTTCTGTAGATGAGATTGGGCAGCACAGATTGTAGGTGCAGAGTTAATATTTTAGCAATCAATTTATAATCAATATTTAATTGTAGGCTTTCAGGGTACAGTGTACTATTGACAAATTATTGAGTAAAGGGAAGCACACAGATCCGTCACTTCCGTGAATTGGAACACACATCAGATATTGTTCCTATTTGCTGTCCTGTGTGGGGGTGGTTATTTGGGGTCGTAAGTTCATTGGGTGGGTAGTGGGGGTGGTTAGTGGGGGTGGTTAGTGTGTGGGGGTGGGTACTGTGTGGGGGTGGGTACTGTGTGGGGGTGGGTACTGTGTGGGGGTGGGTACTGTGTGGGGGTGGGTAGTGTGTTGGGGTGGGTATTGAGGGTGGTTAGTGGGGGTGGTTAGTGTGTGTGGTTAGTGTGTGGGTGTGGGTAGTGGGGTTGGTTAGTGGGGGTGGGTGGTTAGTGGGGGTGGTTAGTGGGGGTGGTTAGTGTGTGAGTGTGGGTAGTGGGGGTGGTTAGTGGGGGTGGGTAGTGGGGGTGGGTGGTTAGTGGGGGTGGATAGTGTGGGGGTGGTTAGTGGGGGTGGGTAGTGGGGTGGTTAGTGTGGGGTGGTTAATTTTGGGGTGGTTAGTGTGTGGGGGTGGTTAGTGGGGGTGGTTAGTGGGAGTGGTTAGTGTGGGGGTGGTTTGTGTGTGGGGGTGGTTAGTGGGTGTGGTTAGTGTGTGGGTGTGGGTAGTGGGGGTGGTTAGTGGGGGTGGGTGGTTAGTGGGGGTGGATAGTGTGTGGGTGGTTAGTGGGGGTGGTTAGTGGGGGTGGTTAGTGTGTGGGTGTGGGTAGTGGGGGTGGTTAGTGGGGGTGGGTAGTGGGGGTGGGTGGTTAGTGGGGGTGGGTGGTTAGTGGGGGTGGATAGTGTGGGGGCGCTTAGTGGGGGTGGTTAGTGGGGGTGGGTAGTGGAGTGGTTAGTGTGGGGTGGTTAATTTTGGGGTGGTTAGTGGGGGTGGTTAGTGTGTGGGTGTGGTTAGTGGGGGTGGTTAGTGGGAGTGGTTAGTGTGGGGGTGGTTAGTGGGGGTGGTTTGTGTGTGGGGGTGGTTAGTGGGGGTGGTTAGTGTGTGGGGGTGGTTTGTGGGGGTGGTTAGTGTGTGGGGGTGGGTCCTGTGTGGGGGTGGTTAGTGGGGGTGGTTAGTGTGTGGGGGTGGTTAGTGGGGATGGTTAGTGTCTGGGGGTGGTTAGTGTGTGTGGGGGTGGGTACTCTGTGGGGATGATTAGTGTGTGGGGGTGGTTAATGTGTGGGGGTGGGTACTGTGTGGGGGTGGTTAGTGTGTGGGGGTGGGTACTGTGTGGGGGTGGTTAGTGTGTGGGGGTGGGTACTGTCTGGGGGGGGGTTAGTGTGTGGGGGTGGGTACTCTGTGGGGGTGGTTAGTGTGTGGGGGTGGGTACTGTGTGGGGGTGGTTAGTGTGTGGGGGTGGGTACTGTGTGGGGGTGGTTAGTGTGTGGGGGTGGTAAGTGTGTGGGGGTGGGTACTGTGTGGGGGTGGTTACTGTGTGGGGGTGGTTAGTGTGTGGGGGTGGGTAGTGTGTGGGGGTGGTTAGTGTGTGGGGGCGGGTACTGTGTGGGGGTGGATACTGTGTGGGGGTCTTTCGTGTGTGGGGGTGGTTAGTGTGTGGGGTGGGTAGTGTATGGGGGTAGGTAATGTGTGGGGGTGGGTACTGTGTGGGGGTGGATACTGTGTGGGGGTGGATACTGTGTGGGGGTCTTTCGTGTGTGGGGGTAGGTAATGTGTGGGGGTGGGTACTGTGTGGGGGTGGGTACTGTGTGGGGTGGGTAGTGTGTGGGGGTGGTTAGTGTGTGGGGGTGGGTACTGTGTGGGGGTGGGTACTGTGTAGGGGTGGGTAGTGTGTGGGGTGGGTACTGTGTGGGGGTGGTTAGTGTGTGGGGGTGGGTACTGTGTGGGGGTGGGTACTGTGTGGGGGTGGGTACAGTGTGGGGTGGGTAGTGTGTGTGGGTGGGTACTGTGTGGGGGTGGGTACTGTGTGGGGGTGGGTAGTGTGTGGGGGTGGGTAGTGTGTGGGGGTGGGTACTGTGTGGGGGTGGGTACTGTGTGGGGGTGGGTACTGTGTGGGGGTGGTTAGTGTGTGGGGGTGGGTACTGTGTGGGGGTGGGTACTGTGTGGGGGTGGGTAGTGTGTGGGGGTGGGTAGTGTGTGGGGGTGGGTAATGTGTGGGGGTGGGTACTGTACATGATGACTAAAACACACACATTGCTAGTACATAGTCAAGACTAGCCTGGGAGCCAGCCGGTCTGTTTGTACTATCATGACTGTTACGTTCCCCAGTTTCTGTGTTGTAGCTTTTGTATTTGAGTGTGTGTTTCAGGACATTGCTTCCTGAGTTCTCCCCAACCAGCTGATTTGTCGACCCCAGGCTAATTGATGATTGGAGCTGACCCCGCCCCCTCGTCAAGATACAGCTGTTTCTAATCACCATTGCCACCTGAAGCTATAAAAGCCAGTGTTCCGGTGGTAGAGAAATTATTAGAGATTAGAGAGAGATCATTGTAGACTAGAGATTGAATATTTTGGAGAGATGAGGAGAGAGATTAGAGGGAGATTGAATGTTTTGGAGAAATTATTAGAGAGAGAGGATAGGCAGGGAGAGATCATTAGAGAGGATATGCAGGGAGAGATCATTAGAGAGGATAGGCAGGGAGAGATCATTGAAGGCTGAGGAAGGCTGAGAGTTTGATTGTGAGAGAGATATTTGCTGAGAGAGGAGGCTGATGGCTTTGGAGTAATTTACTGTGTTAGTTGTTGCTGGGAGTAGTTGGTATATTCTGTGAGTTTGTTGCTCAGTCAGACAGAGCCTCATTGATGTCCTGTGTTTCTGAGTGTTTGTGAAATTGTTAATAATTATTCTGTTTCATTTGTTCCCAGGGGGGAAGGGGAAGGCACTTAGGGAGTGCTTAGGCAAGAGGCCCGCGGGCATACATAACCCGTAGTATATTCATTGTCTAGGCACACTAGGTAAGACCTGGACGGCCCACCCCCTGTATTTTGGTTAGGGCACCAGGTGGTGCTAAGTTAGGTAAGTAGTGGGTAGGCAGGTTAGATAGGAGAGGGGGAGCTTTGATATTTACTTTCTTTGCTTTGGTTCCGTCCAGCCCCTTTTCCCCATATTACCGTGTAGGAAATAAATCCTAGTAAACGGTAAATTCTGCCTTTGTCGTCCTTTCTCCCACCTACAGTCCATACCTCTTGCACTTCACAGAGAGTTGAGTTGTAGCAGGGAGTTGCGTTCCCTCTTCTCAGAGGCGTGCGTAACAATGACAATGAGCAATAGAGTTGGCAAGAGCACAAACTGACCCAGGACCGGGCTACAGGGGGACCGTCTCTTTAAGAACTGCTGAGTCAAGTCAACTCCGTCACAGAACAGATGACAAACAACAACCACACAGAAACAAAAAATTCAACAACACTGTTACTTGGCTGTGGTTTTATTCCAAAAACATACCACCTCTGTTCTCCTCTCATTTTCTCCCCTCCACTCCTTACAGCTACCCAGTCTGTCCAGGGACAGTATATATTAAGCGTCTCTGAGTAGAAGTGATGATCAAGGATCAGTTTTGCCTTTTTAATCACAATGAATACGATTACATGGACAGGGAAGGGGGTGGGGACAGATCCTAGATCAGCCCTACTACTCTGAGATGCTTCATAAATACGACCCCGGGACACAACCTTTCTGGAAAGATCGTCTAAACGTGCGTGTCAATCAATCCGTTTGGAAACCCCCAGATGGTTGCTAAATTCTGAGTGACCGCTCTCTAGACAATCAGTGACTAACTCCTGAGGCTGTGTTCCAAAAGGCAACCTATTCCCTATGTAGTGTACAACTTTTGACCAGAGCCCTATGGGTCTGCCTATGGGCCCCGGTCAAAGGTAGTGCACTCTATAGGGATTTAGGTGCCATTTGGGACTAAAAGGGTTTGTCAACAAGTATAGTCAGATAAAAAAAAGCTCAGAAGCTCGGGGAAACAGTATTGTAGACCAGCATAGAGAGAGAGATGACGCTACCACACATCTTCTGCTTGTTCCTGGCTGTCCTTGCCTTCACTTGGGTACGATAATGTTTCCATTCATTATTTATCATTTTAATTTAATAGTTTTAATTATAATTTATTTAATAATAATAATAATAATAATAATAGATTGAATTTATATACCACTTTTTCTAGATAACATATATTTATTCCTGATGTATTTGTGAGGTACCTTTTTTGGGGGGAAATATGTTTTTAAATATACAGAGTATTCAGAATGTATTCATCTCCTTGACTTATACCACATTTTGTTTGCGTTACAGACTGAATTCAAAATGGATTAAATTGATTTTTTTTCTCTCTCACCCATCTACACATAGTGAAAACATGTTTTTAGAAATGTTTGCACATTTATTCAAAATGAAATACAGAAATATCTAATTTACATAAGTATTCACACCCCTGAGTCAATACCTGTTAGAATCACCTTTGGCAGCGATTACAGCTGTGAGTCTTTCTGGGTAAGTCTCTAAGAGCTTTGCACACCTGAATTGTGCTACATTTGCCCATTATTCTTTAGTATTAGGATGTTGCCTGTGCTTAGCTCCATTCCATCTCTTTTCTTATCCTGATAAACTCCCCAGTCCTTTAAAGATGACAAGCATACCCATAACATGAGACAGCCACCACTATGCGTTGTATTGGATTTGCCCCCAAACATAACTCTTTGTATTCAGGACAAAAAGTGAATTGCTTTGCCACATTTTTTTGTATTATTACTTTAGTGCCTTGTTACAAACCAGATGCATGTTTTTAGAATACTTGTATTCTGTACAGGTTTCCTTCTTTTCACTCTGTCATTTAGGTTAGTATTGTGGAGAAAGTGCAATGTTGTTGATCCATCCTCAGTTTTCTCCTACCACAGACGTTAAACTCTGTAACTGTTTTATAGTCACCATTGGCCTCATGGTGAAATCCCTGAGCGGTTTCCTTCCTCTCCGGCCACTGAGTTTGGAAGGACGCCTGTATCTTTTGTAGTGACTGGGTGTATTGATACACCATCCAAAGTGTAATTAATAACTTCACCATGCTCAAAGGGATATTCAATGTCTGTTTTTTTATATTTTAACCATCTACCAATAGGTGCCCTTCTTTTGCGAGTGTAACAGTATAACTTTAAACCGTCCCCTCGCCCCGACACGGGCGCGAACCAGGGACCTTCTGCACACATCAACAACAGTCGCCCACGAAGCGTCGTTACCCATCGCTCCACAAAAGCCGCGGCCCTTGCAGAGCAAGGTGCAACACTACTTCTAGGTTTCAGAGCAAGTGACGTAACTGATTGAAACGCTAGTAGCGCGTACCCGCTAACTAGCTAGCCATTTCACATCCGTTACACTCACCCCCCTTTCAACCTCCTCCTTTTCCGCAGCAACCAGTGATCCGGGTCAACAGCATCAATGTAACAGTATAACTTTAGTACGTCCCCTCGCCCCGACGCGAACCAGGGACCCTCTGCACACATCAACAACGGTCGCCCACGAAGCATCGTTACCCATCGCTCCACAAAGGCTGCGGCTCTTGCAGAGCAAGGTGCAACACTACTTCTAGGTTTCAGAGCAAGTGACGTAACTGATTGAAACGCTACTAGCGCGTACCCGCTAACTAACTAGCCATTTCACATCCGTTACACGAGACATTGGAAAACCTCACCGCTCGTCTGAGGGATCTTACAAATAGTGTGTGTGTGGGATACAGAGATGAGGTAGTCATTCAAAAATCATGTACCTCTTAAGGATCGGACCCTTTTTTTCCATTTTTGTCTAAAATGACAAACCCAAATCTAACTGCCTGTAGCCCAGGACCTGAAGCAAGGATATGCATATTCTTGATACCATTTGAAAGGAAACACTTTGAAGTTTGTGGAAATGTGAAATTAATGTAGGAGAATATAACACATTAGATCTGGTTAAAGATAATACAAAGAATAAAACATGATTCTTTTTTGTATTTTTTTTGTTATCATCTTTGATACCAACATGTTTTAATAAGCAGACCACCATAGTGCCTGTGCCCAAAAACACCAAGGTAAACTGCCTAAATGACTACCGACCCGTAACACTCACGTCTGTAGCCATGAAGTAATTTGAAAGGCTGGTCATGGCTCACATCAACACCATTATCCCAGAAACCCTAGACCCACTCCAATTTGCATACCGCCACA
>NC_092096.1:72270529-72320529 GCF_045679555.1 Salvelinus alpinus
TCCCGTACCCTTCTCTCCACCCCCCCCCTCCACCCCCCCCTCTCAGTAAGTACAAGTCCGGCCCGGCGGAGGAGCAGAAGGAGGTTTTCTTCCCGGAGGTGAAGACCGTGAAGCTAACCTTGGAGACCCAGGAGTCTGACGCTTCGTCTGCCGCCAAGGTCCCGGGTACGCACTTCAAGCCTTCGACTTCAGGCTCTTCATCGTCATCGAGTTTGTCAACGGGGTCGGGGACGAAGGACGGGCCGAGGAAAACGATCACGGAGCTGGGTGGTGGTGGGGGGACAAGGGGGGATGGAGTTGGGGATTTCTTTAAAGGGATGGGTGGATTCGGCGGTGGTCTGGGAAGTCTCGGAGGCGGAGATTTCGCCACTACTGGTCACCTGACCACTCAGACGTCGAGCTGTACAAAGACGACGAAAAGGACGATAGTACATACGAAGGACGGGCCAGTGGAGCGCATCGAGGAGGTATCGGGCGGACTCGGCTGTGAGGCGCTGAAGCACGGTGGCGGAGGAGGAGGAGGAGGGATGGGCGACTTCTTCCCATCCCTCACCTCCTCCTCTTCCTCATCCTCCTCTTCCTCCTCCTCGTTGACCAAAACCACGAGCCACGGCGGCACCAAGGGAGGCAGTAGCATCCTCACCAGCACCAAGACCGGCGGCACCGGCGGCGGTTTCGGAGGAGATCCGTTCGGAATGGATCTCGGAGCGTTCATGCGCGGGAATGAGGAAGACGACGTCCCAGATTTCCACGCCCGCAGCGTGAAGACTAGCGTCCGGAGCGAGCGGCAGGCGGATTATGTGGGAAAAGGTACATCTGACCTGGAGTAACCGCACAGCAGTTGACCTAGCTAGCCCGCTGTTAGCATCTTAACCTTGCAGCCGTTAGCAATTAGCATGTTAGCCTCCATTAGCACCTTAGCCAAACTGCCAATAGCAATTAGCATATTATGCTAGCAGCCGTTAGAGGGTAGAGTCTTAGCCAGAAGCTTTCAGCGTCTTAGCTAGCAGTCAGAGGTGAAACATTGCTAATTTTGTCATAGCTCAAAGCAAAGCCTAGATTGTAAAATTAACTTTCAGAATCTGATGAACAGTAGCCAAATTAACAAAGATGTGTAAGCTAGTTCAGCCATTGCTCATATGATGTGGTTGTAGCTAACATTTTTTATTTTTTATTTTAACAAATAAAACTTTACAGAGATACTGTATAAGATATACTGTACTGTACATATTACTGTATGCTCATTAAATATTCAATGGATAAGAAGTGTAATCATGGAGAACAAAAGGACTGTTGTAATTTCTCTTCACTGAAAAGGACAACACTAAATTCACTACTGAATTCCGGTCTCTCCATTCTTCCCGGGCCCCTAATCCGTAGTCTCTCCGTCTGCTTTCAGATTGCTCCGACATCCAACGGAACCATCTCACAGGGGAAAAGAGCGGCCTGTACAAAATTAACCCCTCTACCTCCCTCTCCACCCCCTCTCTGAACGGGGTAGTGGAGGTTTACTGCGACCAGGAAGGGTTTCTAGGAGGGTGGACCCTGGTCCAACAGAGAGCGCATGGGGGGGTTAGCTTCAACCGTTCCTGGGCAGACTACCAGGAGGGGTTCGGAGGAGTGGACGGCCAGGGTAAAGGGGAGGTATGGCTAGGGTTAAAACACCTCCATCTTCTAACCCGGGAGGACAGCATGTTGAGGGTAGAGCTAGAAGACTGGGAGGGAGGGGAGGCGATAGCCGAGTACACAGTGAAAGTGGGGTGCGAAGCTGAGGGGTATCAGTTAACCGTGGCGGAGTACGCAGGCGACGCAGGAGACGCTTTAGTCAAGGGGGAGTCTAGTTTAGGGAGTCAGGGGTCGCCCGGGTTGGGGTCGTTCCTCTCCCACGAGGGGATGAAGTTTAGTACCTTCGATAAGGATAATGACCAATGGGAGGAGAGCTGTGCAGAGATGTACGGCGGCGGCTGGTGGTATAACAACTGCCAGAGAGCTAACTTAAACGGTGTTTACTACAAAGGGGGGAAGTACGATCCCGGTAGTAACGTTCCGTACGAGATAGAAAACGGAGTGGTGTGGCTGACGTACAAACCAGCTGACTATAGTCTGAAGACCACCCGCATGAAGATACGGCCGCTCGCTATGGCCTGAGAGAGAGAGGGAAGGAGAGAGGGAAGGAGAGAGAGAGGGAAGGAGAGAGAGAGCTAATGCTGACTGTTGATTCTGTGAGTAGATGATTAAATGTGACTTTGTTTTCTGACCCCGTGATGATGTCAATGTATTGAATGTTCATGTAAAAACAAAACCCCAAGCAACCTCTGAACCAACCAGCTACTGCTAACGTTCAAATAACTGGTCTGAGATCAGTAACCTCTGAACCAACTGCTAACGTTCAAATAACTGGTCTGAGATCAGTAACCTCTGAACCAACCAGCTACTGCTAACGTTCAAATAACTGGTCTGAGATCAGTAACCTGTGAACTAACCAGCTATTGCTAATGTTCAAATAACTGGTCTGAGATCAGTAACCTCTGAACCAACTGCTAACGTTCAGATAACTGGTCTGAGATCAGTAACCTCTGAACCAACCAGCTACTGCTAACGTTCAAATAACTGGTCTGAGATCAGTAACCTCTGAACCAACTGCTAACGTTCAAATAACTGGTCTGAGATCAGTAACCTCTGAACCAACTAGCTACTGCTAACGTTCAAATAACTGGTCTGAGATCAGTAACCTCTGAACCAACTAGCTACTGCTAACGTTCAAATAACTGGTCTGAGATCAGTAACCTCTGAACCAACTGCTGACGTTCAAATAACTGGTCTGAGATCAGTAACCTCTGAACCAACTGCTGACGTTCAAATAACTGGTCTGAGATCAGTAACCTCTGAACCAACCAGCTACTGCTAACGTTCAAATAACTGGTCTGAGATCAGTAACCTCTGAACCAACTGCTAACGTTCAAATAACTGGTCTGAGAACAGAAGGGGTTCTAAGAACTACTTTCGAACTTCTGTTAGAACGTCTAAACCAAGCTATTGTTCAAACAATAAAGACGTGTTCACTTCAACTTCATGTTTTGGGTTGTTTGTTTTGTCTTTTGTTATTACATGCATGTCTTCTGTTTACTGTTCAAACTACCACGGTAGAGCTGTTCAAAAGTTAGCAGGAAAAAGTTATATTTTATAGCATAAACAGAAATCAATTACAATATTAATAACACACCCCCAAATGGGGACAGACGTCAGTTCAAATTCCACCCTGTCATTGGATTCATGTTCAAAGTTAGGTGGGAAAAAATTCATACGAAATTCATATGTTGATGTCTTTTAGAAAATCCAATCAGTTTTCAGTGTTGATTCAATGTCATCACATTTAATATTTTTGGGGTTGAAATGACAGGGAAACAAATTTGAGTCAACCAGTTTTTGCCCAGTGAGATGAGAGTTAATAATATGACTTTATAGTCTTCTTTATGGTATAGGCCTATACATTAAATATATATAGACATTAGTATATTATATACATGAAGAATACATAGACATTAGGATATTATATTATATGCAATAAGAATATATGGACATTAGAATATTATATACATTAAGAATATATAGACATTAGTATATTATATTATATACAATAAGAATATATGGACATTAGAATATTATATACATTAAGAATATATAGACATTAGTATATTATATACATGAAGAATAGATAGACATTAGGATATTATATTATATGCAATAAGAATATATGGACATTAGAATATTATATACATTAAGAATATATAGACATTAGTATATTATATACATTAAGAATATATAGACATTAGGATATTATATTATATACATTACAAATATATAGACATTAGAATATTATATTATATACAATAAGAATATATAGACATTAGGATATTATATTATATACATTACAAATATATAGACATTCGAATATTATATTATATACAATAAGAATATATAGACATTAGGATATTATATTATATACAATAAGAATATATAGACATTAGGATATTATATTATATACATTACAAATATATAGACATTAGGATATTATATTATATACAACAAGAATATATAGACATTCGAATATTATATTATATACATTAAGTATATATAGACATTAGATATAATATTATATAAGGTACATTAAGAATATATAGACATTAGGATATTACATTATATACATTAAGAATATATAGACTATTATATACATTAAATCCTCTTCCTAAATATTTGGTAAAATGATTCATTTTGTGGTTCTTGGAAACAAGGGTGGTTACACTGACCTCTGGCTCAACCTACCCCACTCTTCCCCTTGATCTGGTCAGTTTGGTGTCAATATGGATAGTTGACTGAACTTTGAACTCTGTCAACATTTAGTTCAGCGATGTGACATTCACCTGAATTGATGTTAGCACACAGCTAATATTGACCGAAATCAATAATTAGCTAAATGCTATCATCGTATTTCACTATCGTGGAATACATTATATGAATCTGCAACGTGTCAACGCACCCTGGTCCTTTTTAGGCTGGGTTATAGCCTAAAAATGTGTGTGTGTGTGTGTGTGTGTGTGTGTTGTTGTGTGTTGCAGTGTGTAGTCTGTGGATGCAACAAGGGACTGGGGTCACCCAGTCAGTTAGACAGAGAGACAGAGGCAGGAGGGGATGGTGTCCTGACAGACCAGAGTACCCACTCTGCTCTGACCACCAGTGGGTGAGTCACACACACACACACACACACACACACACACACACACACACACACACACACACACACACACACACACACACACACACACACACACACACACACACACACACACACACACACACACACACACACACACACACATAATTTAGAAAGCATTCAGACCCCTTGACATTTTGTTACGTTACAGCCTTATTCTAAAATGGATTAAATTGATTTTTTTACCTTCATCAATCTACACACAATCCCCCATCACAACAAAGCAACAACTGTTTTTTATTTTTTATTTTAGCAAATGTATTAACAATTAAAAAGTGAAATATCACATTTACATAAGTATTCAGACCCTTTACTCAGTACTTTGTTGAAGAACCTTTGGCAGCGATTACAGCCTTGAGTTTTCTTGGGTATGACGCTACAAGCTTGGCACACCTGTATTTGGGGAGTTTCTCCCATTCTTCTCTGCAAATCCTCTCAAGCTCTGTCAGGTTGGATGGGGAGTGTTGCTGCACAGCTATTTTCAGGTCTCTCCAGAGATGTTCGATCGGGTTCAAGTCCGGGCTCTGGCTGGGCCACTCGAGGACATTCAGAGACTTGTCCCGAAGCCACTCCTGTGTTGTCTTGTTGGGCCGTTGTCCTGTTTGAAGGTGAACCTTCACCCCAGTCTGAGGTCTTGAACACTCTGGAACAGGTTTTCATCAAGGATCTCTTTGTACCTTACTCCGTTCATCTTTCCCTCGATCCTGACTAGTCTCCCAGTCCCTGGCGCTGAAAAACATCTCCACAGCATGATGCTGCCACCACCATGCTTCACCGTAGAGATGGTGCCAGGTTTCCTCCAGACGTGACGATTAGCATTCAAGCCAGAGTTCAATCTTGGTTTCATCAGACCAGAGAATCTTGTTTCTCATGGTCTGAGAGTCTTTAGGTGCCTTTTATCAAACTCCAAGCGGGCTGTCAAGTGCCTTTTATTGAGGAGTGGCTTCCATCTGGCCACTCTACCATAAAGGCCTGATTGGTGGAGTGCTGCAGAGATGGTTGTCCTTCTGGAAGGTTCTCCCATCTCCACAGAGGAACTCTGGAGCTCTGTCAGAGTGACCATCGGGTTCTTGGTCACCTCCCTGACCAAAGCCCTTCTCCCCCGATTACTCAGTTTGATTGGGCGGCCAGCTCTAGGAAGAGTCTTGGTGGTTCCAAACTTCTTCCATTTAAGAACGATGGAGGCCACTGTGTTCTTGGGAACCTTCAATGCTGCAGAAATGTTTTGATACCCTTCCCAGATCTGTGCCTCGACACAATCCTGTCTCGGAGCTCTACGGACAATTACTTCAATCTCATGGCTTGGTTTTTGCTCTGACATGCACTGTCAACTGTGGGACCTTATATAGACAGGTGTGTGCCTTTCCAAATGACGTCCAATCAATTGAATTTACCACAGGTGGACTCCAATCAAGTTGTAGAAACATCTCAAGGATGATCAATGGAAACAGGATGCACCTGAACTCAATTTAGAGTCTCATAGCAAATACTGAAAAGTAAATAAAAGCAAAAAGTAAATAAGGTTTTTCTGTTTAGATTTTTTAATACATTTGCAAATAATTATAAAAAACAGTTTTCGCTTTGTCATTATGGGGTATTGTGTGTAGATTGATGAGGATTTATTTTTAACATTTAATCCATGATTTAAAAAAAAAAATGGAACCTTTATTTAACTAGGCATTTTGGTTAAGAACAAATTATTATTTTCAATGACGGCCTAGGAACAACCTTTTGGTTACTTGTCCAACGCTCCAACCACTAGGCTGCCTGCCGAACAAGGCTGTAACTTAACAAAATGTGGAAAAAGTCAAGGGGCCTGAATACTTTCTGAATGCTCTGTACATACGTGCGCAAACACACCATACACACACACCATACACAAACACAGCATACACACACACCATACACAAACACAGCATACACACACACCATACACAAACACACCATACACAAACACACCATACACACACACCATACACAAACACAGCATACACACACACCATACACAAACACACCATATACACACACCATACATAAACACACCATACAAACACACCACACACACACACACCATACACAAACACACCAAACACACACACCATACACACACACACCATACACAAACACACCAAACCCTCTACTTAGACCAAAGTCGGTGAGACACATCCCATCTAACCCGATGAAATGAATAAAACCAATCCAATCCTGAACTTATTGATAACTTATAACTGATAATGTTATACACACTCACGATATAGCCAAGGCCACCGCAACCAAACTCACCACCAAATGTATACATTATTGATAATACATACAATGGCATATTTATGTATATCCTAACAATATACACTGTGTGTGTCTGTAGGAGTCCAGGGGCCTGTTGCACAAAACTAGGATAAGGGATTAAGCCAGGATATCTTGGTGATCCTGGCTCAATTGATCCGTAATCCGGTTGCACTAAAGATGGATAGGGGGCAGGAGGATATGTTATGGTATAAATTACCATGGAGATTTATTCTGTGGAGCTAGCCTGCTCCAGACCAGGCTAAATTCCAGGATCTATTTAATCTCATCCCTAATGTCAGTCAGCAGTCACCACAAATGGAAACCAATAGTTATTTCACTGCTCACTATACATTGTTATCACATATAACTAGACCCACTGTTATTATTTAAACGTTTGTGATCATTAATTTCAATGATTTTGGATAAAAAATGATTTTTAGATGATGTTGCTATCATTAGATAATTTACAGTTTCCCATAGACTATAAGGCTATATATAAAATGATAGAATATTAGGGCCACAGAGGGGAAAAAAACACAAGTCATAATATTGTAACCAGTTGTTTTAAAGGAGGACAGTTGTTAAAATGACAGATGTGGGGCATTTCGTGAAATTGTACTTCAGTATGGTTTCATAAACAAAGACATGCTGATGTGCCAGAATATTAAGTATCACATTGTCATAAGTATCAAAACTGTAAAAACAATATGTAGCTTTTCTGCAGAAAGAACCAGCCTCATAAATTTATGACTTTATCCTTTTTCTTCAGTGTGGCCCTAGTACTCTGTCATATAAACAAATACACATTCCATATGAATATAAAAACACAATGTGTAACATTATGTTCCTTTATTGAATAAGGACAAAACAAAGCAGGTAAACCATCAGCTCCTTTCGAAACTGAAGTCACAGTGACTCTACAAGATGGAAAGCACAGAATCCAAGCATATTATACAAAATGATACATACACATTCAAAGGTCTGTATATAACACACCCTGCATGTCTGCACACTAAAATAAATGCAGGACAAATCCATACACATCAACTGAACAGACAAATGAATGGATGCAGTAGCCTCCCTGCAGCCTTGTATTACACACAGTATACCGCACAAACATCATAAGAGGCCAAATTCGTCAAAAAACGAACCCAAAAAAACCCAAATTCCTCTGCCACCGCAGGACATATTTAACCAAAATTGAAAGCACACATACTAACTAAAATAATTCAACACATATTGGTCCCTCAGCAGCCGACCACTGTCGTCATCAGGGAAGATTGCCGGATTGTCCCAGTCCATGGCTGGTGGCACTCTGGGGGCCCTCTCCTTCCTCAGGCAGGCCACATTGTGGAGGACAGCACAAGCCACAGTAATATCACATGCCCTAACAGGGCTGACCCTTAATTTGTGAAGGCAGTGAAAGCGTGCCTTCAGGAGGCCAAAGGTCATTTCAACTCTGGCCCTGGTCCTGGCATGGGCATGGTTGTAGGCCTGCTGTGCTTCCTGGGGGTCTGTGAAAGGTGTCAGGAGAAAAGGCTGGCAGCCATACCCCCCGTCTCCCAGCAACACACCAGAGAATTCACCTGTCAACACAAAATCTCATCATTACTACCTCATAAACACAGTGATATTCTTGACACAGCCATGATGGTTATAAATAGGGGTTGTGTGGCTTACCTTGTGATAGGCACTGATAGATTTCAGAGGCCCGAAAGATTCTGGAGTCATGGACTGAGCCAGGCCATTTTGCCACAACATTGCTGATCACACAGTCAGCATTGCAGACCATCTGAAATCATAAGATGAGGAATATTACACCAATCAATGCACATCACTGGCAATGCAGAGTGTTCGTCAATGGACAATATCAAAAAGTTATGTTCACCTGAACATTAATGCTGTGAAAGGATTTCCTATTCACAAAATCGGCCTCATGGGCACCTGAGGGGGCTTTTATCCTTATGTGTGTGCAGTCCACTGCACCAATGACATTGGGGAAACCTGTCACACAAAGTAATGAGTATCCTACTATGTGTTAACAGTTGTCCTGTAATTTGTAGATCCTCTTACCTGCAATCCTATAGAACTCCTCTTTGATGTCACAGAGTCTTCTGTGGCCAGGGAAGGAGATGAAGACATCTGCTAATGCTTTGATAGCCAGACACACACTCCTTATTGTGCGGCAAATTGTGGCCTTGTTCAGCTGTTCTGCATCCCCCACTGAGTACAGGAAGGCTCCACTAGCAAAAAAGCGCAAGGCCACACAAACCATTTGCTCCACACTCAGTGCATGGCTCCGTGCAGTGCGGTGCTTAATCCTGGGACCCAGTAGTCTGCATAGATACCTGATGCCATCTGCAGAAAACCTGTATCTTTCATATAGATGGTCATCAGGGAAGGCCAGTGGGTCCAACCGGTCCCTGAAGACCCTTTCTCGCCTGAAGGCTCTCCTCAGCACAAGTGCTTCTTCATCCACCACATCTCGCACGAATGGGCATGCCATTGTCAGAGCAGAAAGGAACACACAATTTTGGCCCTTCATATAGGCTAGTGGCCACACCTGGTGCTGGGGGGGTGGGCAAAAGAGGGCGATGCCTTATAACGATGACTTGGTTGTACTGATTGCTGGGAAAATAAAAAAAACCTTAGAAAGATGCCACCGTCCTGTGTGCTCACAATAAGAGCTCATATGTCATGGCTCACTTGACTTTACGAGAATATACCTAATTTTTATTTTGAGCTGTGTCATCTTCTTGGAGCTGGGGGAGGAAAGAAAAATAATGATTAATACATTTGTGTTACAGTTAGCATACAGTGTACATTGAAGGCATATCTCACCTCCCTCTCAAGTTTTTTTATTTCAAGGTCCAGTTTCCTAATTGTCCTCTTTTTTATTTCGGACTCCAGTGCAAGATTTTCCATCTTTTTCTTCTTGTACTGAATGTCTATGTCTGCCAGTTCTATTTGGCGCCGGAGGTGGTTGCCATACAACTTTCTGATAGCTTGTGAGCTCTGTGAACACAATACAATTAGCGCAGCTGGAATTTGGCAGGATGTGGTGTCCTTTTATTAATACGCACTATGTTGCCAGGCTGGTTTTCCCACTGTATAGCATCTGGGTCCTGTAAAAGAAATTAGATTTTTTGATTTTGATGAGGACTCCTCACCATTGTAGAGTAAATAGTACTTTCACAGTCTTAACATGATACCTCATGCCTTCTGGAATCCAGAGAGATGGTCTCCTCCTCATCATCGTCTCCATCATGTGCTGTTGCTGCTGCACTGGGGCCTTCACCCTATCACATTTAATCGGATTCATATTGAAGCTAGTAGACAAGACATGCCAGGCCTACAGTATGCCTTTGATGGAGTACTCACTGGATCAGCATCGTCTGGTGCTTGTGCTGGTGGCTCTAACAGGAACACAGTGCTGCCAGACACTGCAAGGCAATAGGTAAACCAAAGTCAGACAGTCCAAATTGATTCAATATGAATGTGGTTGTATCCCATGTAGAGATGGAAGGACATACCTTGAATGAAGCGGGTGGCATCTTGGGAGGAACCTATGCTCGTCTCTTTCCCCCCAGGGATCCCCTCTAAGACGGGCCTGCCTTTATTTAGCTCCAAGGCCATGTCCTCTGCTGGGGTAAGGTCAGCCTTTGGTGACCCACCACCCGTGCCTTGTCTGTGGGTATTCTTTTTCACTGCTAAAACAGTACAGACAATGTGTGAGCAGGCACCTTCTGGGTACAATATATGCTTGTGCTTTGTTAAATATTAGTCAGGGACCATACCATTCTGCAGAATGTTCTTGTATTTGATTTTGACCTGCTGCCATGTCCGTTTTGGCCCGTTCATGTTTAATCTACACACACACACACACACACACACACACACACACACACACACATTTAATGGAGTCACACTGCAAAAAATTACTTGGTATTTTTGTCTTGTTTTCAGTAAAAATATCAAAAAATTTATCATAGCTTTATACAGTGTGATGGAGTTACTTTACACAATTTCACTCATATCTGCAGTCCATTTCAATTAAAAATTTAACCGTTTCATAATTACAGTACAACTGCATTTTTGGAGATGTGAATTAAATATTTGAATTGTAATTGTGATGTTTCAGCGGAGCGGTGAGTGTGTAATTGTGCACTACTTACGCATTCAGGCGGTCTGCAATACTTTGCCACGCTTTTTCTCTTTGCTTTATCACTGTGGCGGTGTTGCCTTTCTTCTTAATTATATCTTTTACCTCCTCGTATGCCTCCATGAGGATTTGTGCTTCCGACGGGGAAAAGTACGCGGCTCTAGTTGCCATGGTAAATCAGTTAATCTGTGATCTGTGGCGGGGTCTATTTGAGTGAGCCGTGAGCGCGCACCTATCCAGGATTGGTTTCACCTGGCTTAATGAATCCGTGTCTGCTCATCCTGGCTTGGTCTTTGTGCAACCAATTAAGCCTGGACGCACATGTTTTGGCTTCATTGAGCTCAGCTGAGTCATTTATCCCGGATGTCTTAATTCTACTTTTGTGCAACAGGCCCCAGGTGTCGGTCTGGCTGCAGGCTACAAGGCCAGATGAAGCAGACAGAGAGATAGACAATTGATCAATATAACCTTATCGAATCAATCAATAGCCAATAATCAGTAAATTACTTCTTGGTAACGTCCACAGGAGTCCAGGTGTCCGTCGGGCTGCAGACTACAAGGCCAGATGAAGCAGACAGAGAGATAGACAATTGATCAATATAACCTTATCGAATCAATCAATAGCCAATAATCAATAAATGACTTCTTGGTAACGTCCACAGGAGTCCAGGTGTCCGTCGGGCTGCAGACTACAGGGTCTGATGGAGCAGACAGAGAGACAAACGGCGGGGAGACTGAGGGACATCTGCGAGAGGACACAGAGGTATACTGATTGATTTGATTTGTAAGTGGTTAAAATCTCAGTGTTAAGGGTAAAGAAAAATGTGTCAATGTACAGTACACGTAAAAACGTAGATATTGAAACAATTCTTAAAAATCAACCTGCAATAAAGCATGCTGGGAAATATGATAATACCGGTCGTGGTTTTGGTTCAACTCTTGTTAGTAACACCAAAACTGGGGTTATTTTTACACCACTGATTGTTAATTGCTGCAAGTTGATTTTTTTAGAATAGTCCGTTTTTTAATAACTATGTTTCTGCATGCACGTTGATTGATTAATTGATCTTATACTACACAAAGATCAATAAATCGACTTTTTTTTCCTAAACTAATCCAATCTGTAAGGAGTTGGATTTATTGCACCCGTTACTGAGATAGTTGTTCCAGTTTAGATGGATTTAACGTCTTGATGTTTAGATGGATTTAACGTCTTGATGTTTAGATGGATTTAACGTCTTGATGTTTAGATGGATTTAACGTCTTGTAAGTCGTGCATCGGTGCAGTCATTCTGAAAGCACGTTGTGTTTAACAAACAAATTCAAGTTGTTGGATGTTCTCTGATAAGAATTACAAATCACTACACACATCATCTTAATGTGACGTTCAGGTAGGCTGTTTCTCAAGAGTTACAGACCACAACTAAAGGCCTTACGATATAGATCAAACCTGGTTTACTTTTAATTCAAACACAGTTAGTTTTTAATTGATTTGATGTTGAATGTAAAAACATTATCTCTGTCACTAACAAACATAGTCATGGGTGGGTATGTCTCACATTCACCTGAAAGGCATGCTGGGAAATATGCTAATAATATATAACCCGCCGGTTCCCCCCCGACTGAGGCCGCCTAGCTAAGAGAGAGTTTGCTTCCAAGCTATGAGCTAACCATGCATCGTTCTAAAGCATTATTGAAGGAATGGGATCCATCGGATAACGAGTTGAACAACCAAATTTCGATATTGCACCTGGTGTATTCTTACTCTCAATAGTAAATTGAGACCCCAACTGAATTGCTAATATATATATATATATATATATATTTTAGGAACTTATATATATATTATATATTGTTAATAATATATTATTGTTTAATTGTTTTGGTCATGCAAGCCAGGGGCCTTAAGCGACCGCTTATATCACTAGCTGGAACCGGCCTAGAACCGGCCTAGAACCGGCCTAGAACCGCCCTAGAACCGGCCTAGAACCGCCCTAGAACCGCCCTAGAACTGGCCTAGAACCGGCCTTGACGAGCAGTAGTAGTTCCGGTGTTGTTCGTCACTGGTTATTTGGACGAATCACGATTCTGCAGATGTTAGTATCTTTTGGAATTTCAGAAAGGGAGGGGACATTTGGTCCTTAACTTACTCCTCATTCCGGTTCCTCTCCTCATTCTAGGATCTACTCATTCTAGGATCTCCTCGTTCTAGGATCTCCTCATTCTAGGATCTCCTCGTTCTAGGATCTCCTCGTTCTAGGATCTCCTCGTTCTAGCTTCTCCTCGTTCTAGGATCTCCTCGTTCCAGAATCTCCTCGTTCTAGGATCTCCTCGTTCTAGGATCTCCTCGTTCTAGGATCTCCTCGTTCTAGCTTCTCCTCGTTCTAGGATCTCCTCGTTCTAGGATCTCCTCATTCTAGGATCTACTCATTCTAGGATCTCCTCGTTCTAGGATCTCCTCATTCTAGGATCTCCTCGTTCTAGGATCTCCTCGTTCTAGGATCTCCTCGTTCTAGCTTCTCCTCGTTCTAGGATCTCCTCATTCTAGGATCTCCTCGTTCTAGGATCTCCTCATTCTAGGATCTCCTCGTTCTAGCATCTCCTTATCTCCTCGTTCTAGGATCTCCTCGTTCTAGCTTCTCCTCGTTCTAGGATCTCCTCATTCTAGGATCTCCTCATTCTAGGATCTCCTCATTCTAGCATCTCCTTATCTCCTCATTCTAGGATCTCCTCATTCTAGGATCTCCTCATTCTAGGATCTCCTCGTTCTAGCTTCTCCTCGTTCTAGGATCTCCTCGTTCTAGGATCTCCTCGTTCTATTCTAGGATCTCCTCGTTCTAGCATCTCCTTATCTCCTCGTTCTAGGATCTCCTCGTTCTAGCTTCTCCTCGTTCTAGGATCTCCTCATTCTAGGATCTCCTCATTCTAGGATCTCCTCATTCTAGCATCTCCTTATCTCCTCATTCTAGGATCTCCTCATTCTAGGATCTCCTCATTCTAGGATCTCCTCATTCTAGGATCTCCTCATTCTAGCATCTCCTTATCTCCTCATTCTAGGATCTCCTCGTTCTAGGATCTCCTCGTTCTAGGATCTCCTCGTTCTAGGATCTCCTTATCTCCTCATTCTAGGATCTCCTCGTTCTAGGATCTCCTCGTTCTAGGATCTCCTCGTTCTAGGATCTCCTTATCTCCTCGTTCTAGGATCTCCTCATTCTAGGATCTCCTCATTCTAGGATCTCCTCATTCTAGCATCTCCTTATCTCCTCATTCTAGGATCTCCTCGTTCTAGGATCTCCTCGTTCTAGGATCTCCTCATTCTAGGATCTCCTCGTTCTAGGATCTCCTCATTCTAGGATCTCCTCATTCAAGGATCTCCTCATTCAATGATCTCCTCATTCTAGGATCTCCTCATTCTAGGATCTCCTTATCTCCTCATTCTAGGATCTCCTCATTCTAGGATCTCCTTATCTCCTCATTCTAGGATCTCCTCATTCAAGGATCTCCTCATTCTAGGATCTCCTCATTCTAGGATCTCCTTATCTCCTCATTCTAGGATCTCCTCATTCTAGGATCTCCTTATCTCCTCATTCTAGGATCTCCTCATTCAAGGATCTCCTCATTCTAGGATCTCCTCATTCTAGGATCTCCTCCTTCTAGGATCTCCTCATCTTCTCATCTCTTCTCTCAACACGTAGGGTCCCAGAAGTTCATTGAGCAGCTGACAAATTACGTGAGACTTTAGGTCTGGGTTAACTGAGATTAAACCTAGTTAAACATATTACATGCTGTGAAAGTTAAAGCCGAGAATCTTTTATTTATTTTTATTTCACCTTTATTTAACCAGGTAGGCTAGTTGAGAACAAGTTCTCATTTGCAACTGCGACCTGGCCAAGATAAAGCATAGCAGTGTGAACAGACAACACAGAGTTACACATGGAGTAAACAATAAACAAGTCAGTAACATGGTAGAAAAAAAGAGAATCTATATACAATGTGTGCAAAAGGCATGAGGTAGGCAATAAATCGAATAATTACAATTTAGCAGATTAACACTGGAGTGATAAATCATCAGATGATCATGTGCAAGAAGAGATACTGGTGTGCAAAAGAGCAGAAAAGTAAATAAATAAAAGCAGTATGGGGGGTGAGGTAGGTAAATTGGGTGGGTAGTTTACAGATGGACTATGTACAGCTGCAGCGATCGGTTAGCTGCTCGGATAGCAGATTTTTAAAGTTGTTGAGGGAGATAAAAGTCTCCAACTTCAGAGATTTTTGCAATTCGTTCCAGTCGCAGGCAGCAGAGAACTGGAAGGAAAGGCGTCCAAATGAGGTTTTAGCTTTAGGGATGATCAGTGAGATACACCTGCTGGAGCGCGTGCTGCGGGTGGGTGTAGCCATCGTGACCAGTGAACTGAGATAAGGCAGCACTTTACCTAGCATAGCCTTGTAGATGACCTGGAGCCAGTGGGTCTGACGCCGAACATGTAGCGAGGGCCAGCCGACTAGGGCATACAGGTCACAGTGGTGGGTCGTATAAGGTGCTTTAGTAACAAAACGGATGGCACTGTGATAAACTGCATCCAGTTTGCTGAGTAGAGTGTTGGAAGCTATTTTGTAGATGACATCGCCGAAGTCGAGGATCGGTAGGATAGTCAGTTTTACTAGGGTAAGTTTGGCGGCGTGAGTGAAGGAGGCTTTGTTGCGGAATAGAAAGCCGATTCTTGATTTGATTTTGGATTGGAGATGTTTGATATGAGTCTGGAAGGAGAGTTTGCAGTCTATTGAATCATTCCTACAGGTACGAGGACGCGGCTACATCATCCATGGTGACCACCAAACACATCTACAATAGCAACCGCAAGGCCATTGTCAAGACACACAGTAGGTGACAACACCTCCAATCGATCAAACAAAATGATCAATGTCTGTCTGTCTGTCTGTCTGTCTGTCTGTCTGTCTGTCTGTCTGTCTGTCTGTCTGTCTGTCTGTCTGTCTGTCTGTCTGTCTGTCTGTCTGTCTGTCTGTCTGTCTGTCTGTCTGTCTGTCTGTCTGTCTGTCTGTCTGTCTGTCTGTCTGTCTGTCTGCCTGCCTGCCTGCCTGTCTGCCTGTCTGCCTGTCTGCCTGTCTGTCCATCTACCAACCGAGCCATCGATCTTTCTACATTATCTATCTACAGTTGAAGTCGGAAGTTTACATACACTTTAGCCAAATACATTAAAACTCAGTTTTTCACAATTCTTGACATTTAATCCTAATAAAAATTCCCTGTTTTAGGTCAGTTAGGATCACCACTTTTTTTTAAGAATGTGAAATGTCAGAATAATAGTAGAGAGAATGATTTATTTCAGCTTTCATCACATTCCCAGTGGGTCTGAAGTTTACATACACTCAATTAGTATTTGGTACCATTGCCTTTACATTGTTTAACTTGGGTCAAACGTTTCAGGTAGCCTTCCATAAGCTTCCCACAATAAGTTGGGTGAATTTTGGCCCATTCCTCCTGACAGAGCTGGTGTAACTGAATCAGGTTTGTAGGCCTCCTTGCTCGCACATGCTTTTTCAGTTCTGCCCATATATCTTCTATAGGATTGAGGTCAGGGCTTTGTGATGGCCACTCCAATACCTTGACTTTGTTGTCCTTAAGCCATTTTGCCACAACTTTGGAAGTATGCTTGGGGTCATTGTCCGTTTGGAAGACCCATTTGCGACCAAGCTTCAACTTCCTGACTGATGTCTTGAGATGTTGCTTCAATATATCCACATAATTGTCCCTCATCATGATGCCATCTATTTTGTGAAGTGCACCAGTCCCTCCTGCAGCAAAGCACCCCCACAACATGATGCTGCCACCCCCGTGCTTCATGGTTGGGATGGTGTTCTTCGGCTTGCAAGCCCCCCCCTTTTTCCTCCAAACATAACGATGGTCATTATGGCCAAACAGTTCTATTTTTGTTTCATCAGACCAGAGGACATTTCTCCAAAAAGTACGATATTTGTCCCCATGTGCAGTTGCAAACTTTTTTATGGTGGTTTTGGAGCAGTGGCTTCTTCCTTGCTGAGAAGCCTTTCAGGATATGTCGATATAGGACTCGTTTAACTGTGGATATAGATACTTTTGTACCTGTTTCCTCCAGCATCTTCACAAGGTCCTTTGCTGTTGTTCTGGAATAGATTTGCACTTTTCGTACCAAAGTACGTTCATCTCGAGGAGACAGAACACGTCTCCTTCCTGAGCGGTATGACGGCTGCGTGGTCCCATGGTGTTTATACTTGCGTACTATTGTTTGTACAGATGAACGTGGTACCTTCAGGCATTTGGAAATTGCTCCCAAGGATGAACCAGACTTGTCTACAATAATTTTTCTGAGGTCTTGGCTGATTTCTTTTCATTTTCCCATGATGTCAAGCAAAGAGGCACTGAGTTTGAAGGTAGGTCTTGAAATACATCCACAGGTTCACCTCCAATTGACTCAAATTATGTCAGTTAGCCTATCAGAAGCTTCTAAAGCCATGATATCATTTTCTGGAATTTTCCAAGCTGTTTAAAGGCACAGTCAACTTAGTGTATGTAAACTTCTGACCCACTGGAATTGTGATACAGTGAATTATAAGTGAAATAATCTGTCTGTAAACAATTGTTGGAAAAATGACCGACTTGACAAAACTATAGTTTGTTAACAAGAAATTTGTGGAGTGGTTGAAAAACGAGTTTTAATGACTCCAACCTAGTGTATGTAAACTTCTGACATCAACTGTATCAATCGATGACTGTTTGTCTGTCTACCAACCAAGCCATAGATCTTTCTACAATATCTATCAATCAATTGCCTTCCTTCTGTTTTTCTCTCTGCTTCTCCCAGTCCTTCTTCCCCCTTTCTCTCTCCATCTTCTGTTTTCATTGATTGATTGATTGATTGATTGATTGTGACTACAGTGTCTGAGCTGAGGTACGTGGAGTTTGCTGAGGGGTTGGCCATGAACCTGACATCGCTAAGGAAAAGGTCGGCTGCGTTGTTTCGGAAACTGAAGGAGCAGCATAGCCACGTCCAGAAACAGCTAGAGGACATGTACCGGCAAGAGGTAAGAGTCAGACTTAGAGAGTTAAGAGTCAGACTTAGAGAGTCAGACTTAGAGAGTGAAGAGTCAGATTTAGAGTTAAGAGTTAGATTTAGAAAGTTAGACTTAGAGAGTTAAGAGTCAGTCTTAGAGAGTTAAGAGTCAGACTTAGAGAGTTAAGAGTCAGACTTAGAGAGTTAAGAGTCAGACTTCGAGAGTTAGACTTAGAGAGTCAGACTCAGAGAGTCAAGAGTCAGACTTAGAGAGTCAAGAGTCAGACTTAGAGAGTTAAGAGTCAGACTTAGAGAGTCAGACTTAGAGAGTTAAGAGTCAGACTTAGAAAGTCAGACTTAGAAAGTTAAGAGTCAGACTTAGAGAGTTAAGAGTCAGACTTAGAAAGTCAGACTTAGAAAGTTAAGAGTCAGACTTAGAGAGTCAAGAGTCAGACTTAGAGAGTTAAGAGTCAGACTTAGAAAGTTAAGAGTCAGACTTAGAGAGTCAAGAGTCAGACTTAGAAAGTGAAAGGGAAACTTCACAATTTTTCAACTTCATTGGAAACACGTCTTTGGAAACACCTTTCTTACACAGCCTTGTAATAAATACATTTTATTACAAGGCTGTGACGTAACATAGTGGAAAAAGGGAAGGGGTCTGAATACTTTCAGAATGCGCTGGAGATTTTCATCATATCACATTCACCCATAAACTCCATTCAGTGCTCACGAAGGAAATGAGATGAGGAAAGGAGGTGAGGAAAGGAGGTGAGGATAAGAGATGAAGATAGGAGATGAGGAAATGAGATGAAGATAGGATATGAGGATAGGAGATGAGGATATCAGATTAGGATAGGAGACAAGGAAAGGAGATGAGGAAAGGAGATGAGGATAGTTGAATATCAATGCCGTATGACACACAACTGTTGTGTTAGTGACTATTGATCTCTCTGATTTTGAGAACATGCGGGGGACATGCGGGGGAGGCAAAACTCTAGCACAGCTAACTTTGACTCATATGACAAAACATGGGTCCTGTCCCAAACGTCTCCCTGTTCCCTATCTAGTGCACCAGAACCTTTTCAAAAGTAGTGCGCTGGATAGGGAACAGGGAGACGTTTGGGACACAAACGTGATCCTCTCCAAACTCATCCCACCAGTCAAGGTCCTCTAGTGTTTACCTAAGAGCTTCGGTCAAATCCTAACGGTTTACTCCTCTAATCTCTGTGTTTCTCTGTAACACATCAGATGGACATTGACCTTTGGCTGAGTGTGAAATAGCACCCTGTTGTCTACACGGTGTACTATTGACCAGGGGCATCGTGTGTCTCTGATGTAGGATCAGCCCCACTCTCCATTTAATCTTATTCATTATGGTTTCAAATGGCTGAACTGATGCTGAATCAGAACTCATGCGCTTGATAAACCACCACTCACTTATCCATATGGCCCCAGAGCACTATATAGGGAATAGGGTTCCATAGGGCTCTGGTCTAAAGTAGTGCACTATATAGGGAATAGGGAGACTCATAGGGCCCTGGTCTAAAGTAGTGCACTATAATAGGGAATAGGGTGCCATAGGGCTCTGGTCTAAAGTAGTGCACTATATATAGGGAATAGGGAGACTCATAGGGCCCTGGTCTAAAGTAGTGCACTATGTAGGGAACCTCTGTTCACTCTGTGTTTCTCTCTGTACCCTAGGTGGACGTTGAGATCAAACTGCGCTCCTGTCAGGGATCATGCAACAGGCCCGTTGCTTTCCGTATCGACCACGACGGCTACAGATCGCTAGACGATCAGATGACCCTGTTCAGTAACACTGCCAAGCATCAGACGAGCTCTCCTCTCAATAAGGACATCGCTAAGATCAAACTACAGCCAGTGGATGTCGGTCCCCCGCCGTCCCCCGCCTATAAAACCATCCCCATGGTGCAGAAGGAACTCCTGACTCAGTTTGAGGATCTAGAACAGAACCATGTGGTTCTAGAAGAGGTTCTAGAAGAAACGGAATGCCTGGGTTCTGAACGGGAGAGGAGGGAAAAGGAGAAGCAGGTGTTCTAGAATGTAAATTATAATCTTAGATAGAGATGCCTCTCTGTGATATCTTGGTTCGGTTCTGATGCATATGTTATTATAAACATGTTCGGTTGTATTTGAACCTTTTAACTTATAATAAAGGACTGCTGTTTTATTAACATAAACTATCATTATATACAGTCATAGCCATGGGAAGTAGGGGCGTTGAGGGTGCCTCACTGAGGTTATACTACTGACTCCTGAGTGGCGCAGGGGGCTAAGACACTGCATCTCAGTACAAGAGGCATCGCTGCAGACACCCTGGTTCGAATTCAGGCTGCGTCACATCCGGCTGTGATTGGGATACCCATAGGGACAAGTGGCCCGGGGTAGGCTGTCATTGTAAATAAGAATTTGTTCTTAACTGACTTGCCCTGTTAAATAAAACAAATATTACTCTTGACAGAGAAGATAAAAATAGGCATTAGTGAAAATATTGTGTCAGCACTCCCTTGACGAAGAGATCCCCACCAGCACTAAACATCTTCCTGCGGCCAGGTCTATATGTATATTATTATATACCTCTGCATTGTTGAATACTCCTTTCTTATTGGCTAGAAAGGCATTCTAGAATGTACATTATACCAGATAACGGGACAGTTGGAAAAGATATCGGGACATCTTGCGATCATGACGCAATATGGCCCTGCACTTGCAGACCGTACATTCTACAAAGTTACAGAAAGATAAACCAACAACCACACAAACTGAAGTTGGAAACATTGTAAACGCAGGTCCAACGAGGAACAAAATGTAGCCTAGCTAGCTAGCATTTTATTATTCTGGATCCTCTGATGACATCGTGGTGACGAACAGGAATTCCTGAAGGCCCCTCTGGTGCTATGCTGTCAAATCCTCCCTCGTGTTTCTAGTTTAGTGGTGCTATGCTGTCAAATCCTCCCTCATGTTTCTAGTTTAGTGGCACTATGCTGTCAAATCCTCCCTCATGTTTCTAGTTTAGTGGTGCTATGCTGTCAAATCCTCCCTCGTGTTTCTAGTTTAGTGTCTCTATGCTGTCAAATCCTCCCTCATGTTTCTAGTTTAGTGGTGCTATGCTGTCACATCCTCCCTCATGTTTCTAGTTTAGTGTCATTATGCTGTCAAATCCTCCCTCATGTTTCTAGTTTAGTGTCATTATGCTGTCAAATCCTCCCTCATGTTTCTAGTTTAGTGGTGCTATGCTGTCAAATCCTCCCTCGTGTTTCTAGTTTAGTGTCTCTATGCTGTCAAATCCTCCCTCATGTTTCTAGTTTAGTGGTGCTATGCTGTCAAATCCTCCCTCATGTTTCTAGTTTAGTGTCATTATGCTGTCAAATCCTCCCTCGTGTTTCTAGTTTAGTGTCTCTATGCTGTCAAATCCTCCCTCATGTTTCTAGTTTAGTGGTGCTATGCTGTCAAATCCTCCCTCATGTTTCTAATTTAGTGGTGCTATGCTGTCACATCCTCCCTCATGTTTCTAGTTTAGTGTCATTATGCTGTCAAATCCTCCCTCATGTTTCTAGTTTAGTGGTGCTATGCTGTCACATCCTCCCTCATGTTTCTAGTTTAGTGTCATTATGCTGTCAAATCCTCCCTCATGTTTCTAGTTTAGTGTCATTATGCTGTCAAATCCTCCCTCGTGTTTCTAGTTTAGTGTCTCTATGCTGTCAAATCCTCCCTCATGTTTCTAGTTTAGTGGTGCTATGCTGTCACATCCTCCCTCATGTTTCTAGTTTAGTGTCATTATGCTGTCAAATCCTCCCTCATGTTTCTAGTTTAGTGTCATTATGCTGTCAAATCCTCCCTCATGTTTCTAGTTTAGTGTCATTATGCTGTCAAATCCTCCCTCGTGTTTCTAGTTTAGTGTCTCTATGCTGTCAAATCCTCCCTCATGTTTCTAGTTTAGTGGTGCTATGCTGTCAAATCCTCCCTCATGTTTCTAGTTTAGTGGTGCTATGCTGTCACATCCTCCCTCATGTTTCTAGTTTAGTGTCATTATGCTGTCACATCCTCCCTCATCTTTCTAGTTTAGTGGTGCTATGCTGTCACATCCTCCCTCATCTTTCTAGTTTAGTGTCTCTATGCTGTCAAATCCTCCCTCGTGTTTCTAGTTTAGTGTCATTATGCTGTCACATCCTCCCTCATGTTTCTAGTTTAGTGGTGCTATGCTGTCACATCCTCCCTCATGTTTCTAGTTTAATGTCACTATGCTGTCAAATCCTCCCTCGTGTTTCTAGTTTAGTGTCTCTATGCTGTCAAATCCTCCCTCATGTTTCTAGTTTAGTGGTGCTATGCTGTCACATCCTCCCTCATGTTTCTAGTTTAGTGTCACTATGCTGTCAAATCCTCCCTCATGTTTCTAGTTTAGTGGTGCTATGCTGTCACATCCTCCCTCGTGTTTCTAGTTTAGTGGTGCTATGCTGTCAAATCCTCCCTCATGTTTCTAGTTTAGTGGTGCTATGCTGTCACATCCTCCCTCATGTTTCTAGTTTAGTGGTGCTATGCTGTCACATCCTCCCTCATGTTTCTAGTTTAGTGTCACTATGCTGTCAAATCCTCCCTCATCTTTCTAGTTTAGTGTCTCTATGCTGTCAAATCCTCCCTCATGTTTCTAGTTTAGTGGTGCTATGCTGTCAAATCCTCCCTCATGTTTCTAGTTTAGTGTCATTATGCTGTCACATCCTCCCTCATGTTTCTAGTTTAGTGGTGCTATGCTGTCAAATCCTCCCTCGTGTTTCTAGTTTAGTGTCATTATGCTGTCAAATCCTCCCTCGTGTTTCTAGTTTAGTGGGGCTATGCTGTCAAATCCTCCCTCGTGTTTCTAGTTTAGTGTCATTATGCTGTCAAATCCTCCCTCATGTTTCTAGTTTAGTGGGGCTATGCTGTCAAATCCTCCCTCGTGTTTCTAGTTTAGTGGTGCTATGCTGTCAAATCCTCCCTCGTGTTTCTAGTTTAGTGTCATTATGCTGTCAAATCCTCCCTCATGTTTCTAGTTTAGTGGTGCTATGCTGTCACATCCTCCCTCATGTTTCTAGTTTAGTGGTGCTATGCTGTCAAATCTTCCCTCATGTTTCTAGTTTAGTGGTGCTATGCTGTCAAATCTTCCCTCATGTTTCTAGTTTCACCAGCTGATTTCAGCTACTGATATTTTTTTATTTGATTGTCATTTTGGCAGGTTTGCTAGCAACAAGCTATCTAGCTAGCTTCTAGCCTCGTGTTTGATATGCATTGCATTCTCCTCATAATAAACAGTCAGTGTCGACAAGTGTCCTGATGAGATGGCGCTATACCAGGCAAAATGAGGCATCATCAGATCATTGTTATATATGTTGCCAAATGTACAGGATGTCAACAGAAAACATCTACATTGGCTGCAGAGATTGTGACTGTGTTAGCCATAGCTAGCTGGCTGGCTAGCTAGCAAACAAGGGATAAGAACGTTGCCAGCAACAGAACGTAAAGAACGAAGGACTGGGTCGGCATCCGTAAATATCAAACTGATGGAACGAACGACTGGGTCGGCGTCCGTAAATATCAAACTGATGGAACGAAGGACTGGGTCGGCGTCCGTAAATATCAAACTAATGGAACGAAGGACTGGGTCGGCGTCCGTAAATATCAAACTGATGGAACGAACGACTGGGTCGGCGTCCGTAAATATCAAACTGATGGAACGAACGACTGGGTCGGCGTCCGTAAATATCAAACTGATGGAACGAACGACTGGGTCGGCGTCCGTAAATATCAAACTGATGGAACGAACGACTGGCAACCAAAATATGATCAAGTATGAATTTGTTTATATAAATGAAAATATTTTAGAAAATGTTTTATTTCCAAATGTAAGGGCCCATTTACATGGACTGTCTCTTCTGTGTATAAACATTGACATAAGAATATTTGACGTGGATTATCTTTCTATATATTCTGTATATCGTAACATTGGTATTATTAGTTTTACATTTTAAAGATCAGTTAATACCATCCATTTTCCAAGTGATGATCTGATGGCTGTGATACAAGGCTATTTTAAATGTCCTTATTTTATTTAACCTTTTTTTAACTTGGCAAGTCAGTTTAGAACAAATTCTTATTTACAAAAAGGCAAAAGGCCTCCTGCGGGGACGGGGGCTGGGATTAAAGATAAATACGAAATAAAATAAGAATATAGGACAAAACACACATCAAGACAAGAGACACAACACTACATAAAGAGAGACCTAAGACCACAACATAGCAAGGCAGCAACACATGACAACACAACATGGTAGCAGCACCACATGACAACAACATGGTAGCAACACTAAACATGGTACAAACATTTTTGGGCACAGTCAACAGCACAAAGGGCAAGAAGGTAGAGACAACAATACATCACACAAAGCAGCCTCAACTGTCAGTAAGAGTGTCCATGATTGAGTCTTTGAATGAAGAGATGGAGATAAAACTGTCCAGTTTGAGTGTTTGTTGCAGCTCGTTCCAGTCGCCAGCTGCAGCGAACTGAAAAGAGGAGCGACCCAGGGATGTGTGTGCTTTGGGGACCTTTAACAGAATGTGACTGGCAGAACGGGTGTTGTATGTGGAGGTTGAGGGCTGCAGTAGATATCTCAGATAGGGGGGAGTGAGGCCTAAGAGGGTTTTATAAATAAGCATCAACCAGTGGGTCTTGCGACGGGTATACAGAGATGACCAGTATACAGAGGAGTATAGAGTGCAGTGATGTGTCCTATAAGGAGCATTGGTGGCAAATCTGATTGCCGAATGGTAAAGAACATCTAGCCGCTCGAGAGCACCCTTACCTGCCGATCTATAAATTACGTCTCCGTAATCTAGCGTGGGTAGGACGGTCTAAATGATGACGATCAAACACATGACATAGGTTCCTCAATTTGTTTTTATTGAGTATAGGAAGGGACAGTCCTCTGCTAATATCGAGTTGTATACTTTTTATACATATATATAGATATATATACTTCGACATATACTTGTCCCAAAGCCAAACACACACAGTCACACACACACACACACACACACAGAAGAACAACATGCTCAGTTGGTAGGGCGCCGCTCAGTTGGTAGGGCGTCGCTCAGTAGGTAGGGCGCCGCTCAGTTGGTAGGGCGCCGCTCAGTTGGTAGGGCGCGGCTCAGTCGGTAGGGCGCCGCTCAGTTGGTAGGGCGCCACTCAGTTGGTAGGGCGCGGCTCAGTTGGTAGGGCGCCGCTCAGTCGGTAGGGCGCGGCTCAGTCGGTAGGGCGCCGCTTAGTTGGTAGGGCGTCGCTCAGTCGGTAGGGCGCCGCTCAGTCGGTAGGGCGCCGCTCAGTCGGTAGAGCGCCACTCAGTCGGTAGGGCGCCGCTCAGTCGGTAGAGCGCCACTCAGTCGGTAGGGCGCCTCTCAGTCGGTAGGGCGACGCTCAGTCGGTAGGGCGCCTCTCAGTCGGTAGGGCGCCACTCAGTCGGTAGAGCGCCACTCAGTCGGTAGGGCGCCGCTCAGTCGGTAGAGCGCCACTCAGTCGGTAGGGCGCCTCTCAGTCGGTAGGGCGACGCTCAGTCGGTAGGGCGCCTCTCAGTCGGTAGAGCGCCACTCAGTCGGTAGGGCGACGCTCAGTCGGTAGAGCGCCACTCAGTCGGTAGGGCGCCTCTCAGTCGGTAGGGCGCCACTCAGTCGGTAGGGCGCCTCTCAGTCGGTAGGGCGCCACTCAGTCGGTAGAGCGCCACTCAGTCGGTAGGGCGCCTCTCAGTCGGTAGGGCGCCACTGAGTCGGTAGGGCGCCACTCAGTCGGTAGAGCGCCACTCAGTCGGTAGGGCGCCTCTCAGTCGGTAGGGCGCCACTCAGTCGGTAGAGCGCCACTCAGTCGGTAGGGCGCCACTCAGTCGGTAGGGCGCCACTCAGTTGGTAGAGCGCCACTCAGTCGGTAGGGCGCCTCTCAGTCGGTAGGGCGCCACTCAGTCGGTAGGGCGTCTCTCAGTCGGTAGGGCGCCTCTCAGTCGGTAGGGCGCCTCTCAGTCGGTAGAGAACCGCTCAGTCGGTAGGGCGCCGCTCAGTCGGTAGGGCGCCTCTCAGTCGGTAGGGCGCCTCTCAGTCGGTAGAGAACCGCTCAGTCGGTAGGGCGCCGCTCAGTCGGTAGGGCGCCTCTCAGTCGGTAGGGCGCCTCTCAGTCGGTAGAGAACCGCTCAGTCGGTAGGGCGCCTCTCAGTCGGTAGGGCGCCGCTCAGTCGGTAGGGCGCCTCTCAGTCGGTAGAGAACCGCTCAGTCGGTAGGGCGCCGCTCAGTCGGTAGTGCGCCGCTCAGTTGGTAGGGCGTCGCTCAGTTGGTAGGGCGTCGCTCAGTTGGTAGGGCGCCGCTCAGTTGGTAGGGCGCCGCTCAGTTGGTAGGGCGACGCTCAGTTGGTAGGGCGCCTCTCAGTTGGTAGGGCGCCGCTCAGTTGGTAGGGCGCCGCTCAGTTGGTAGGGCGCGGCTCAGTCGGTAGGGCGCCGCTCAGTCGGTAGGGCGACGCTCAGTCGGTAGGGCGCCGCTCAGTCGGTAGGGCGCCGCTCAGTTGGTAGGGCGCCTCTCAGTCGGTAGGGCGCCGCTCAGTCCCTGTGTGTGTGTGTCTGTGTGTGTGTCCCGGTGTGTGTTACTGTGTGTGTGTGTTTGTGTGTCTGTGTGTGTGTCCCTGTGTGTGTGTTCCTGTGTGTGTGTCTGTGTGTGTGTCTGTGTGTGTGTCTGTGTGTGTGTCTGTGTGTCTACCGCGAGGCGAAGTAGGGCCTGATCTTCATGCAGATGGCTTTGAGAGAGTACCAGGATCCCTTCCAGTTCATCCACACCATGCCGTCATCCGTCCCGTGTTTTGCCATGTACCGGGTGTAAGCCCCGCCCCAGTAGTAACGACCGTTGGGATTGGCTGAGTGACACCTGTTGTACCACCAGCCACCGCCGTCCTCACGCGAGCACTGCTTGGACGGGTCACCTGGAGTCCTGTTAGAGGGAAGGGGGGTGAGAGAGGGGGGGTGAGAGAGAGAGAGAGGGAGAGAGAGAGAGGGAGAGAGAGGGGGGGTGAGAGAGAGAGGGGAGGTGAGAGAGAGCGGGGGGGGGTGAGAGAGAGCGAGGGGGGGAGAGGGGGGAGAGAGAGCAAGGGGGGGAGGGGGAGAGAGAGAGGGGGGGAGAGAGAGGGGGGGTTGAGAGAGAGGGGGAGAGGGGGGGGATGAGAGAGAGAGGGGAGGTGAGAGAGAAAGGGGGGAGGGGGAGAGAGAGAGGGGGGTGAGAGAGAGCGAGGGGGGGTGAGAGAGAGCGAGGGGGGGGAGAGGGGGGAGAGAGAGAGCAAGGGGGGGAGGGGGAGAGAGAGAGAGGGGGGAGAGAGAGGGGGGTTGAGAGAGAGGGGGAGAGGGGGGTGAGAGAGAGAGGGGAGGTGAGAGAGAAAGGGGGGAGGGGGAGAGAGAGAGGGGGGTGAGAGAGAGCGAGGGGGGGTGAGAGAGAGCGAGGGGGGGGAGAGGGGGGAGAGAGAGAGCGAGGGGGGAGGGGGAGAGAGAGAGAGGGGGGAGAGAGAGGGGGGGTTGAGAGAGAGGGGGGAGAGGGGGGTGAGAGAAAGCAAGGAGGCGGGGGGCGAGAGAGAGAGAGAGAAGGTTAGGTTAACGTATCTTGACCCATTAGTTGTAATTCATTGACTGATCAATCAACCAATCAACTAACCAACCAATCATCCCGTACCAGTTATCGTTGTCTCTGTCGTAGGTGCTGAACATCATTCCGTTGTGGGTGGTCATGGTTCGGTTCTCTCCAGACAGCGCCGTCGCTCCCTCCAGCATCACGTTACCGGCCGTACCAGAGTACCCGTTGATCGCCATCACATATTTGGACGCCTCGCTCTACAATACATGAAGGTGTTTTTATTTTATTTACAATAGTCACATTTTAACAACAACATTCTCAGTGCAAAGTGTTTTAAAGTAACCCAACCTAGACCCCAGAGTTTGTGGAGATTTATAGTTCTACTATGATGCTGCTGTTTGGGGATTTAGGATATTTTGGGAAAAACTAGTTCAGAAAGTATAGATTCTGTACCTGTCTGTCTGTCTGTCTGTCTGTCTGTCTGTCTGTCTGTCTGTCTGTCTGTCTGTCTGTCTGTCTGTCTGTCTGTCTGTCTGTCTGTCTGTCTGTCTGTCTGTCTGTCTGTCTGTCTGTCTGTCTGTCTGTCTGTCTGTCTGTCTGTCTGTCTAGTAAAGGTACTGTTACAGTTGAAGTCGGAAGTTTACATACACCTTAGCCAAATACATTTAAACTCAGTTTTTCACAAATCCTGACATTTAATCCAAGTAGAAATTCCCTGTCTTAGGTCAGTTAGGATCACTACTTTATTTTAAGAATGTGAAATGTCAGAATAATAGTAGAGTGAATGATTTATTTCAGCTTTTATTTATTTCATTACATTCCCAGTGGGTCTGAAGTTTACATACACTCAATTAGTATTTGGTAGCATTGCCTTTAAAATGTTTAACTTGGGTCAAACGTTTCGGGTAGCCTTCCACAAGCTTCCCACAATAAGTTGGGTGAATTTTGGCCCATTCCTCCTGACAGAGCTGGTGTAACTGAGTCAGGTTTGTAGGCCTCCTTGCTCGCACATGCTTTTTCAGTTCTGCCCACAAATTTTCTATAGGATTTGGCTTTGTGATGGCCACTCCAATACCTTGACTTTGTCCTTACGCCATTTTGCCACAACTTTGGAAGTATGCTTGGGGTCATTGTCCATTTGGAAGACTCATTGGCGACCAAGCTTTAACTTCCTGACTGATGTCTTGAGATGTTGCTTCAATATATCAACACAATTTTACCCTCCTCATGATGCCATCTATTTTGTGAAGTGCACCAGTCCCCCCTGCAGCAAAGTACCCCCACAACATGATGCTGCCACCTCTGTGCTTCACAGTTGGGATGGTGTTCTTCAGCTTGCAAGCCTCCCCCTTTTTCCTCCAAACATAACGATGGTCATTATGGCCAAACAGTTCTATTTTTGTTTCATCAGACCAGAGGATATTTCTCCAAAAAGTACGATCTTTGTCCCCATGTGCAGTTGCAAACCGTAGTCTGGCTTTTTTATGGCGGTTTTGGAGCAGTGGCTTCTTCCTTGCTGAGCAGCCTTTCAGGTTATGTCGATATAGGACTCGTTTTACTGTGGATATAGATACTTTGTACCGGTTTCCTCCAGCATCTTCACAAGGTCCTTTGCTGTTGTTCTGGGATTGATTTGCTCTTTTCGCACCAAAGTGCGTTCATCTCTAGGAGACAGAACGCGTCTCCTTCCTGAGAGGTATGACGGCTGCGTGGTCCCATGGTGTTTATAGTTGTGTAATATTGTTTGTACAGATGAACGTGGTACCTTCAGGCATTTGGAAATTGCTCCCAAGGATGAACCAGATTTGTGGAGGTCTACAACTATTTTTCTGAGGTCTTGGCTGATTTCTTTTCATTTTCCCATGATGTCAAACAAAGAGGCACTGAGTTTGAAGGTAGGCCTTGAAATACATCCACAGGTTCACCTCCAATTGACTCAAATGATGTTAGTTAGCCTATCAGAAGCTTCTAAAGCCATGACATAATTTTCTAGAATTTTCCAAGCTGTTTAAAGGCACTGTCAACTTAGTGTATGTAATCTTCTGACCCACTGGAATTGTGATACAGTGAATTATAAGTGATATAATCTGTCTGTAAACAATTGTTGGAAAAATTACTTGTGTCATGCACAAAGTAGATGTTCTAACCGACTTAGTTTGTTAACAAAATATAGTTTGTTAACAAGAAATTTGTGGAGTGGTTGGAAAACAAGTTTTAATGACTCCGACCTAAGTGTATGTAAACTTCTGACTTCAACTGTACGTGTATAGTAAACTGTTTGTTCTGGGCATGGCTGTGTTACCTGTATAGTAAACTGTCTGTACTGGGCGTGGCTGTGTTACCTGTATAGTAAACTGTCTGTACTGGGCGTGGCTGTGTTACCTGTATAGTAAACTGTCTGTACTGGGCGTGGCTATGTTACCTGTATAGTAAACTGTACTGGGCGTGGCTGTGTTACCTGTATAGTAAACTGTACTGGTCGTGGCTGTGTTACCTGTATAGGAAACTGTCTGTACTGGGCGTGGCTGTGTTACTTGTATAGGAAACTGTCTGTACTGGGCGTGGCTGTGTTACCTGTATAGTAAACTGTACTGGGCGTGGCTGTGTTACCTGTATAGTAAACTGTCTGTACTGGGCGTGGCTGTGTTACCTGTATAGTAAACTGTCTGTACTGGGCGTGGCTGTGTTACCTGTATAGTAAACTGTACTGGGCGTGGCTGTGTTACCTGTATAGTAAACTGTACTGGGCGTGGCTGTGTTACCTGTATAGTAAACTGTACTGGGCGTGGCTGTGTTACCTGTATGGTAAACTGTCTGTACTGGGCGTGGCTGTGTTACCTGTATAGTAAACTGTTTGTACTGGGCGTGGACCTTGTTGCCGGACCAATCCTCCATCTCCATGAGGACCTCAGTGGGACCCTGCTTGGTCAGCTGACTGATGCGTTCGTTACCCAGCCAGTACTCCCCTGTCACGTGACACAGGACAAACACAGGGTCAGTGACATTATTTAACAATAGATGAATGGCAGTGGACAGCAGTATCCAGTATCCAAAGTTACCTTAACCTGAATTGACTGATTTTAAATGTCATTGACCCTGTTAACTATTTACAGTTTTTTTTTTTACCATTTGTTCGGTCTCACCTGGAGTATTGCAGTGTCCCTTCCCGACGTCGAAGGCGATATTCCCAAAACCGCTGCGGTAGTTGTCCCAACGCCGGCCGAAGTCTACAGAGCCGTCCATCCTGTTCTGAATAGTGGTCCAGCCTGGGAGGGGACACAGAGAAGAAGAAAGAGGAGGACAAGACATTCAGCAGACGCTCTTCTCCAGAGACACTTACAGGAGCAATTAGGGTTAAGTGCCTTGCTTAAGGGCACAACGGCAGATTTTCACCTTGCCAATTCGGGGATTCGAACCAACGCTCTTAACCACTAAGGTGAATGGAGAACTGTCTATCGAGGGGAGGTGAGAGAGGAAGTGAGGTTGAGAAGAAGGGAGGGAGGGACAGGCTCGTAGAAGAATAGAGAGAGGGGGGGGGGGAGAGAGAGAGAGAGAGAGAGAGAGAGAGAGAGAGAGAGAGAGAGAGAGAGAGAGAGAGAGAGAGAGAGAGAGAGAGAGTATTGCATGCAGAGTTTTGCAAGACTGTATTGCAAGTACAAAGAAAAACTCCAAATAACGCATATAGGGCAGAATTGGGCCAATATCCCCTCCTCATTCGAATAGAAAAAAGAGCCATCAAATTTTACAACCATCTAAAAACAAGTGACCCTAAAACATTCCATCACACAGCTCTACAATGTCAAGAGATGAAACCAGAGAAGAGTCCCCTCAGCCAGCTGGTTCTGAGGCTCAGTTCACCAACCCAAACCAACCCCATAGAGCCTCGGGACAGCCCTCAGAAAATCTGGCCCAACCAAATCATCACAAAACAAAAAGAAAAATATATAACCTATTGGAAAGACACCACAAAAAATCAAAGTAAACTTCAATGCTATTTGTCTCTAAACAGACAGTACATGGTGGCAGACTATCTGACCACTGTGACTGATAGAAAACTGAGGAAAACATTGACTAGGTACAGACTCAGTGAGCACAGTCTGGCTATAGAGACCGGTCGTCACAGACAAACCTGGCTGCCCAGGGAGGACAGGCTGTGCTCACTCTGCTCCAGGGGAGAGGTAGAGACAGAAGTGCATTTCCTACTACACTGTGACAAATACTCAGACCTAAGAGCATATTTCTTTCCCAAAATTATAATTCAATACAAAGAATTTGAAACTATAAAAGATGAAGAAAAATTCAAATATTTGTTGGGTGAAAAGCCAAAATGTGCAGTTTTGGCAGCCAAATATGTGTCCTCCTGCCACAGCCTGAGGGACAGCCAGTGAAAAATGCAAAGTAATGTTGATAATATTTCCCATTTAGCTTAGTTTTGTTTTGTCTTTCGTACCAGGTCATGTGTCTTCTCAGTCATGTTGACACTGGTCTACTACTGTTGCTTTAATGTATTGTTGTTCTGATTAATATTGTTGTTGTAGCTGTTATTAATGGTAATCCCATGTCCACTACTACTATTATTATTACTGTTAGTCCCACCATTTATTTATATATAAATATATATATATTTTGTGTATATATATACATATATATTTTATTTACATTTTTCGATATGTATACTTTGACAATGTAAGTAATAATAACTTGCCATGTCAATAAAGTCAATTGAATTGAATTGAATTGAGAGAGAGAGAGAGAGAGAGAGAGAGAGAGAGAGAGAGAGAGAGAGAGAGAGAGAGAGAGAGAGAGAGAGAGAGAGAGAGAGCGAGCGAGCGAGCGAGCGAGCGAGCGAGCGAGCGAGAGAGAGAGAGAGAGAGAGAGAGAGAGAGAGAGAGAGAGAGAGAGAGAGAGAGAGAGAGAGAGAGAGAGAGAGAGAGAGAGAGCTAGAATGACAACCACCCACCTCCATTCTGAGTGGTCTGGTCACAGTAGACCTTGTAGGGCTGGTAGAAGGAGTCAGGCTGGATCAAATACATCCCAGAATCCCTTCCTCCTTTCCTGTAGATGTCCTCACACTCCTTACCTGGAGGGAGGGTCAGGAAGAAGAGACAAGTTTAGTCTTATAGCCACAGGTGGGATCTGAGCCCCGGTCTCCCGCCTGGGAAACCATCGTAACATCAGGCCAAGAGAATCATTCCCTATTGTGCCGAGGGTGACAGGGGTGTTGAGGTAGAAGGCTACCTCATTACGAGAGCAATAATCTGATTCACCTCCGCTACATTTCCACCCACCAACCCCCACAGAACCACCCACCAACCCCCACAGAACCACCCACCAACCCCCACAGAACCCCCCACAGAACAACCCACCACCCCCCACAGAACCACCCACCAACCCCCACAGAACCCCCCACAGAACCACCCACCAACCCCCACAGAACCACCCACAAACCCCCACAGAACCACCCACCAACCCCCACAGCTCCCCCGCCCACAGAACCACTCCCACCGAACCACCCACCAACCCCCACATAACCACCCCTCCCCCACCCACAGAACCACCCACCAACCCCCACAGAACTACCCACCAACCCCCACAGAACCACCCACCAACCCCCACAGAACCACCCACCAACCCCCACAGAACCACCCACCAACCCCCACAGAACCACACACCAACCCCCACAGAACCACACACCCCCACCCACAGAACCACCCTCCCCCGCCCACAGAACCACCCCTCCCCACCAGAACCACCCCTCCCCACCCACAGAACCACCCTCCCCCGCCCACAGAACCACCCCTCCCCACCCACCAGAACCACCCCTCCCCGCCCACAGAACCGCCCCCTCTTCATCCTCACCAGAGACAACAGGTATGGGGCAGGAGATGGTGCACGGCTCCTTGCATCCGTCTCTCTGGGCCAGGATGGCCTTCTCCACTCTCTGGATCTTCATGCGGATCTTCTCCAGGACTCCTTGCAGTATCCTGTGGGGTTTAGACGAATGAGGAGAACAAGCAGAAGAAGAAACATACGTTATTAATAACCCAGCCCTTCACACACACACACACACACACACACACACACACACACACACACACACACACACACACACACACACACACACACACACACACACACACACACACACCTGATGTTAGACGGGAACACGGTGTCTATAGCCTCCTTTGCATAGACATGCTGCGTCTCCAAGTCATCTGTGTACTGACTCACCAGGTCACCATTCTCTGTAGAGGAGAGAGGGGAGGGGGAGGGGAGGGAGGAGGGGGAGAGAGGGGCGGGGGAGAGAGGGTGGAGAGAGGGGCAGGGGAGAGAGGGGCAGGGGAGAGAGGGGGAAGGAGGAGGAGGGAGGAGGGGCGAGAGAGGGTCGAGAGAGGGGGGAGAGAGGGGCAGGGGAGAGAGGGGTGGGGGAGAGAGGGGGAGGGAGGAGGGGGGAGAGAAAGAGGAGGGGGAGAGAGGGAGGGAGGGAGGAGGGCGAGAGAGGGGGGAGGAGGGGCGAGAGAGGGGGAGGGAGGAGGGGCGAGAGAGAGCGAGGGAGGAGGGGAGGGAGGAGGGGGAGAGAGGGGGAGGGAGGAGGGGCGAGAGAGAGGGAGGGGGGAGAGAGAGGGGCGAGAGAGGGGGGAGAGAGGGGAGGGGAGAGAGGGGGAGGGAGGAGGGGGAGAAAGGGGCGAGAGAGGGGCGGGGGAGAGAGGGGCGAGGGAGGAGGGGCGAGAGAAAGGTGAGAGAGGGGGAGGGAGGAGGGGCGAGAGAGAGGGAGGGAGGAGGGCGAGAGAGGGGCGGGGGAGAGAGGGGCGGGAGAGGGAGGGAGGGAGGAGGGGGGAGAGAGGGGTGAGAGAGAGGCGAGATAGGGGCGAAATAGAGGGAGGGAGGAGGGGCGAGAGAGGGAGGGAGGATGGGGAGAGAGGGTTCGAGAGAGGGGGGGAGAGAGGGGCGAGAGAGAGGGGGGAGAGAGGGACGAGAGAGGGGGAGGGAGAGGGAGGGAGAGGGAGGGAGAGGGAGGAGGGGGGTGAGTGCTAAGGAAGGGTTTCTTCACCTCATTTAAACCCGTAACATATCACTGTGTGTTTGTCTCCTCCATCTTACCATTGCTGACCAGCTGTCTCTCTCTCAGCGCGGAGGACATTCCGTCTACGTAGTTATAGATGGTGTTAGAGGACCTGGACAGGTCATCCACGTCCTTCTGCATCCTCCTGACTTCCTCTTTTACGTTCCTCTCTTGTTTCAGTATGGCCGTCTTCAGCTCACAGCCTGTAGGACACAGCACCCCCTATAGGGCCGGAGGAGCACGGAAACACTGGATAATGTAGATGCTAAGGAAGTGTTTCCGCTGTGACTGTAAGATCTCTAAGGTAGAGATGGTAGTTGCTAATGCTAAGGAAGTGTTTTTCCAATGGCTTTAGATGCTAAGGAAGTGTTTCTGCTGTGACCATAGGATCTCTATGGCAGAGATGGTAGATGCTAATGCTAAGGAAGTGTTTTTCCAATGGCTTTAGATGCTAAGGAAGTGTTTCTGCTGTGACCATAGGATCTCTATGGCAGAGATGGTAGATGCTAATGCTAAGGATGTGTTGTCTCCACAGCCCGTAAGACACAAGGGACTGCATGATTAACTAGACTTGATCAATCAATGTAGAGAGGCTGGATTAATGCAATTGATGGGATCAATATAACTGATTAGGTATTGATGAATGATAATTGATCATAGTCAAGTGTAGTCAAAAGCACACACAACCTAACACCTCACCGTCTGTTCAGAATATACAACCTAACACCTCACCGTGTGTTCAGAATATACAACCTAACACCTCACCCTCTGTTCAGAATATACAGCCAAACACCTCACCGTGTGTTCAGAATATACGACCTAACACCTCACCGTCTGTTCAGAGTATACAACCTAACACCTCACCGTCTGTTCAGAATATACAACCTAACACCTCACCGTCTGTTCAGAATATACAACCTAACACCTCACCGTCTGTTCAGAGTATACAACCTAACACCTCACCGTCTGTTCAGAATATACATCCTAACACCTCACCGTCTGTTCAGAATATACAACCTAACACCTCACCATCTCTTCAGAGGCATGTGTACATCCCCCAGCCTCTGGTTGCTCCTCCTTCTCCTGCTCTGTGCCTCTGGCGGGAGCCTCCGTGGGTCGCCCCCGGTAACGGCCACCACCGCTGATGGGAACGGGGTTGTTGCGGGCGGGGGTGTAGGTCTCACGCCCCGTGGACAAGGGTCGGTGGCCGCGAGGGTCCACCACTGTTTTGGGCTGCGGGGTGAAGGAAGGAAGAGAGAGAGAGAGAGAGAGACAGAGACAGAGACAGAGACAGAGACAGAGACAGAGACAGAGACAGAGACAGAGACAGAGAAAGGAGAGAAAGGAGAGAAAGGAGAGAAAGGAGAGAAAGGAGAGAGAGAGCGAGAGGAAGGGAGAGAGAGAGAGAGAGAGAGAGAGACAGAGAGAGAGAGAGAGAGAGAGAGAGAGAGAGAGAGAGAGAGAGAGAGAGAGAGAGAGAGAGAGAGAGAGAGAGAGAGAGAGAGAGAGAGAGAGAGAGTGAGTTTGGGATTAAACATTGTAGAGGAATTCGGTGTGAAGGAACACTGTGAAAGTCTCTAGTTGATATGAAAGAGATTCACTTACATCAGTCTTATCACCCTGTGAAAGATAAACAACATACAAACATTAGCGTTAAAAACAGGACAAGTTTAATTTAAAAAATATAAACATAAAAATGTACCATTAAAGGTATATTATAAACTGCATTTACTGAATATGAGGAGGGGTTTAGCCCCGACCAAGACTCAAACCGGGTCCAGTGGTTGCCAAGCCAACGTCTTAGCCATTACATTACACCAAGAGATCCAAACCTCTTGACAAGGTCGCTTGGTTTATGTTTTAAACCAGTTGAATGATAGGGGAAGGGGGGGGGGGGGGATGAAGATATCCACCTAAATAGACAAATCCCAAACCTCATAATTTATCACGTGAATAAACAATAACTGTCAGATAGATTACAATCTCGCCTTTCTGGTAAGAAAACAACGAGAGGGCCTGGTAATGTTGCATATTTATTTAATAGTCTGAATCTCGCCTTTCTGGTAAGAGTAGTAAAACCACGAGAGGGCCTGGTAATGTTGCATATTTATTTAATAGTCTGAATCTCGCCTTTCTGGTAAGAATAGTTAAACATTCCTGAGGTGTACTCACTTCTGAGGACACAAGTTCAAATATATATCACAAATATTATGAAAATATGAAAAATTATTTATGATTTTTCCCCCCCCTATTTTACAAAAGTGGTGCAATCGGGGCTTGAAATGACTGACTTGCTTTCTAAATATAATAAAAATCAAATTATAAATGACTTACTATAAGATTTCACTTTTCTTATAACTGGCAAATAAATATGATCATATTTAGTTACAGAATAATATTGGAACTATTTCCTATAACTGTTGACAGAGAATGTTCTCCTACAAATTCAGCTTTAAGCAAGGGAAAGTGCTGTTCTTTCAATTCTATGAAATTATTTAGTGTGTTTTCATGTTGAGAGCTCTAAATGCGGAGGACAATATCACAACGAGACGAAACCACAATGGCTGGACGAGCTAGACTGTCGCCGTTCATTTGCCCTCTCTCAAGCTGGGCTCACTCGCTCAGAGGCAGAGATCCTCGAGAGACATAACGTTGGGGTGTGAAACCTGGCACTTAGAGAGTGGAAACGAAGATCTTTCTGGTATTATAAGGCACAGGACCCTACAGTGTTCAAACAGCGCTTTGTCAGAACCGGTACAGAACAGCTCAAAACCCTCATATGAGGGACTTAACGTTTCAGAGTTAAAGGCCCAGTGCACTCAAAAACATGATTTTCCTATTATATATATCCACTCCATGAGGCTGGAATAATACTGTGAAATTATGATAATGTCCTTTTAGTGTAAAAGCTGTTTGAAAAGACCACCTGAAATTTCAGCTTTTTTTTTTGCAGGATGGAGTTTTGACCTGCCTGATGACATCACCAGGGGGTAAATTAGTTAATAGACCAATAAGAAAGAGAGTCCCAAGCCTCTCTGCCAATAACAGCTAGTTTTCTGTTTTCCCCTCCCCACCCAGACCACTCCCAGACAGTTCTAGGAAAATTCTTTCTTGAGAAATTGCTCTTTGCTAAGAAGCTATTCTTGTTTATTTCTGACCATTTTAATTGAAAACAATCACAGTAAGGTATTTAATTGTTACCAGAAATGATTTGATATTGAGATAAAAACAGCTGCATTTGACCTTTACGGTAGTAATAATATTTAAAAAATGTAAATGTAAAAAAAATATATATAGACATTGTTAATGTTGTAAATTACTATTGTGGCTGGAAACGGCAGATTTTTTTATGGAATACTGTATCTACATAGGCGTACAGAGGCCCATTATCAGCAACCATCACTCCTGTGTTCCAATGGCACGTTGTGTTAGCTAATCCAAGTTTATCATTTTAAAATGCTAATTGATCATTAGAAAACCCTTTTGCAATTATGTTAGCACAGCTGAAAACTGTTGTCCTGATTAAAGAAGCAATAAAACTGACCTTCTTTAGACTAGTTGAGTATCTGGAGCATCAGCATTTGTGGGTTCGATTACAGGCTCAAAATGGCCAGAAACAAAATGACTTTCTTCTGAAACTCATCAGTCTATTCTTGTTCTGAGAAATGAAGGCTATTCCATGCGAGAAATTGCCAAGAAACTAAAAGTTCTCGTACAACGCTGTGTACTACTCCCTTCACAGAACAGAGCAAACTGGCGCTAACCAGAATAGAAAGAGGAGTGGGAGGCCCCGGAGCACAACTGAGCATGAGGACAAGTACATTAGAGTGTATAGTTTGAAAAACAGACGCCTCACAAGTCCTCAACTGGCAACTTCATTAAATAGTACCCGCAAAACACCAGTCTCAACGTCAACAGTGAAGAGGCGACTCCGGGATGCTGTTATTCTAGGCAGAGTTGCAAAGAGAAAGCCATTTCTCAGGCTGGCCAATAAAAATAAAAGATTAAGATGGGCAAAAGAACACAGACACTGGACAGAGGAACTCTGCCTAGAAGGCCAGCATCCTGGAGTTGGGAATAGTCATTTACAACATTAACAATGTCTACACTGTATTTCTGATCAATTTTATGTTATTTTAATGGACAGAAACAAGGACATATCTAAGTGACCCCAAAACTTTTGAACGGTAGTGTACATGTACATATATATAAATATATATATATATATATAGAGAGAGAGAGAGAGAGAGAGAGAGAGAGAGAGAGAGAGAGAGAGAGAGAGAGATTTAAGCAATAAGAATTAGACAACAAAAAATGTCAGTAATATTAAACAAATATATGTAAACATATTCAAGATAAAAAATACTGAACTCGTAATTTTTGTTACTGTATAGTTCAACTTGTGCTTAAAGCCTCCTAGTCCATCTATATACATTACCGTGTCATATTCGTCGTAGTCGTCTTGACAACGGACAGCATAGACACACAGGCAGAGTAGCAGTAGCCACTTCATGTTCGCGTTAGATGGTGTCTCAATAAAGTTTCTGCCTTTGAAAATCAACAGATTTCAGTGGAGGACACAAACGTATTTAAACCTGTCCCACGTTTGAAGCACCTCCCTCTCTCTCTCTCTTTCTCTCTCTCTCTCTTGCTCTTTCTCTCTATCTCTATCTCTCTCTCTCTCTCTCTCTCTCTCTCTCTCTCTCTCTCTCTCGATCTCTCTCTCTCTCTCTCTTTCTCTCTCTCTCTTGCTCTTTCTCTCTCTCTCTCTCTCTCTCTCTCTCTCTCTCTCTCTCTCTCTCTCTCTCTCTCTCTCTCTCTCTCTCTCTCTCTCTCGATCTCTCTCTCTCTCTCTCTCTCTCTCTCTCTCTCTCTCACACACATGCACACTATCTCGATCAAGTTCCCTCTAACCACTGGTTTAGGAGTGTACCCTCCCTCAATTCTGAACTTAACCACTATGGACGTTGAATGTAAACCTGACCTTAAACCTATAAATGTGGCCCGCATATCATGTCACCCTATGGGCTCTAATCTGGAGTAGAACTTCAGAATGTCACCCTATGGGCTCTAATCTGGAGTAGAACTTCAGAATGTCACCCTATGGGCTCTAATCTGGAGTAGAACTTCAGAATGTCACCCTATGGGCTCTAATCTGGAGCAGAACTTCACAATGTCACCCATGGGCTCTAATCTGGAGCAGAACTTTAGAATGTCACCCCATGGGCTCTAATCTGGAGCAGAACTTCAGAATGTCACTTTATGGGCTCTAATCTGGAGCAGAACATCAGAATGTCACTTTATGGGCTCTAATCTGGAGCAGAACTTCAGAATGTCACTTTATGGACTCTAATCTGGAGTAGAACTTTAGAATGTCACCCTGTGGGCTCTAATCTGGAGCAGAACTTCAGAATGTCACTTTATGGGCTCTAATCTGGAGCAGAACTTCAGAATGTCACCCTATGGGCTCTAATCTGGAGCAGAACATCAGAATGTCACTTTATGGGCTCTAATCTGAAGCAGAACTTCAGAATGTCACCCGATGGGCTCTAATCTGGAGCAGAACTTCAGAATGTCACTTTATGGGCTCTAATCTGGAGCAGAACTTTAGAATGTCACTTTATGGGCTCTAATCTGGAGCAGAACTTCAGAATGTCACTTTATGGGCTCTAATCTGGAGCAGAACTTCAGAATGTCACTTTATGGGCTCTAATCTGGAGCAGAACTTCAGAATGTCACTTTATGGGCTCTAATCTGGAGCAGAACATCAGAATGTCACTTTATGGGCTCTAATCTGGAGCAGAACTTCAGAATGTCACTTTATGGGCTCTAATCTGGAGCAGAACTTCAGAATGTCACTTTATGGGCTATAATCTGGAGCAGAACTTCAGAATGTCACCCTATGGGCTCTAATCTGGAGCAGAACTTCAGAATGTCACCCTATGTGCTCTAATCTGGAGCAGAACATCAGAATGTCACTTTATGGGCTCTAATCTGGAGCAGAACTTCAGAATGTCACCCTATGGGCTCTAATCTGGAGCAGAACATCAGAATGTCACTTTATGGGCTCTAATCTGGAGCAGAACATCAGAATGTCACCCTATGGACTCTAATCTGGAGCAGAACATCAGAATGTCACCCTATGGGCTCTAATCTGGAGCAGAACTTCAGAATGTCACTTTATGGGCTCTAATCTGGAGCAGAACTTCAGAATGTCACTTTATGGGCTCTAATCTGGAGCAGAACTTCAGAATGTCACCCTATGGGCTCTAATCTGGAGCAGAACTTCAGAATGTCACCCTATGTGCTCTAATCTGGAGCAGAACATCAGAATGTCACTTTATGGGCTCTAATCTGGAGCAGAACTTCAGAATGTCACCCTATGGGCTCTAATCTGGAGCAGAACATCAGAATGTCACTTTATGGGCTCTAATCTGGAGCAGAACATCAGAATGTCACCCTATGGACTCTAATCTGGAGCAGAACATCAGAATGTCACCCTATGGGCTCTAATCTGGAGCAGAACTTCAGAATGTCACTTTATGGGCTCTAATCTGGAGCAGAACTTCAGAATGTCACTTTATGGGCTCTAATCTGGAGCAGAACTTCAGAATGTCACTTTATGGGCTCTAATCTGGAGCAGAACATCAGAATGTCACTTTATGGGCTCTAATCTGGAGCAGAACTTCAGAATGTCACTTTATGGGCTCTAATCTGGAGCAGAACTTCAGAATGTCACTTTATGGGCTATAATCTGGAGTAGAACTTTAGAATGTCACCCTGTGGGCTCTAATCTGGAGCAGAACTTCAGAATGTCACTTTATGGGCTCTAATCTGGAGCAGAACTTCAGAATGTCACCCTATGGGCTCTAATCTGGAGCAGAACTTCAGAATGTCACCCTATGGGCTCTAATCTGGAGCAGAACATCAGAATGTCACCCGATGGGCTCTAATCTGGAGCAGAACTTCAGAATGTCACCCGATGGGCTCTTATCTGGAGCAGAACTTCAGAATGTCACCCTATGTGCTCTAATCTGGAGCAGAACATCAGAATGTCACTTTATGGGCTCTAATCTGGAGCAGAACTTCAGAATGTCACCCTATGGGCTCTAATCTGGAGCAGAACATCAGAATGTCACTTTATGGGCTCTAATCTGGAGCAGAACATCAGAATGTCACCCTATGGACTCTAATCTGGAGCAGAACATCAGAATGTCACCCTATGGGCTCTAATCTGGAGCAGAACATCAGAATGTCACCCTATGGGCTCTAATCTGCAGCAGAACTTCAGAATGTCACCCTATGGGCTCTAATCTGGAGCAGAACATCAGAATGTCACCCTATGGGCTCTAATCTGGAGCAGAACTTCAGAATGTCACCCTATGGGCTCTAATCTGGAGCAGAACATCAGAATGTCACCCTATGGGCTCTAATCTGGAGCAGAACTTCAGAATGTCACCCTATGGGCTCTAATCTGGAGCAGAACTTCAGAATGTCACCCTATGGGCTCTAATCTGGAGCAGAACTTCAGAATGTCACCCTATGGGCTCTAATCTGGAGTTGAGAGAATGCCAAGTGTGCAAAGCTGTCATCAAGGCAAAGGGTGGCTACTTTAAAGAATCTCGAATATAAAATATAGTTTGATGAGTTTAACACTTTTTTGGTTCCTACATGATTCCATATGTGTTAGGCAGGTAGCCTAGTGGTTAGAGCGTTGGACCAGTAACCGAAAGGTTGCTAGATTGAATCCCTGAGCTGACAAGGTAAAAAAATCTGTCATTCTGCCCCTGAACAAGGCAGTTAACCCACTGTTCCTAGGCCGTCATTGTAAATAAGAATGTGTTCTTAACTGACTTGCCTAGTTAAAAACTATTTAAAAAATCATAGTTTTGATGTCTACATTGTAGAAAATAGTACAAATAAAGAAAAAACCCTGGAATGAGTCCAAACTTTTGACTTGTACTGTACGTGCGATTCTCTACCCTTCCAAATTGATTTAAGACAATCGTTATAATTTCCCGATAGCCGAGTAGTCACCCGGTTGACAGAACAGGTTTGTTTGATCATGGTGTTTACCTGGATGGGGCCATCATACCTCCACCCACTAAATGTCAACGCTGGAGATTAAAAATCAAACACACACTTTGGACTGCGTGATCGACGGAGGACATTCAGCCTGAGCCTGTTGTGTATTCACTAGGAACCAAACAGAAGCAAACTGGACCAAACAGGACCCAACAGCAGTGGTTGATAGGACTTAAGTAAAATACTTTTTAAGTACTACTTAAGTAAAATACTTTTTAAGTACCACTTAAGTAGTTTTTTGGGGGGTATCTGTACTTTACTTGACTATTTATATTTTTGACAACTTTTACTTTTACTCCACTACATTCGTAAAGAAAATAATGTACTTTTTATTCCTTACATTTCCCCTGAGACTCAAAAGTACTCGTTACATTTAGAACGCTCAAGGAGGACAGAATTATGGCACCGATCAATATAACACTTTGTCATCCCTACTGCCTCTGATCTGGCGGACTCACGAAACACCAAATACTGTGTTTGTAAATGACGTCTGATTGTTGGAGTGGGCCCATGTCTCTCCGTAATTAAAAAAGAATACGGAAATAGTGCCGTCTGGTTTGCTCAATATCAGGAATTTGATGTATAGCATTTACTATTACTTTGTACTTTTACTCAAGTATGACGATTGAGTACCGTTTTCTACCACTTTACTATTAAGTAAATTTAAAACCAGATACTTTTAGACTTTTACTCAAGTAGTATTTTACTGGAGTCATTTTCTGTTGATGTATCTTTACTTTTACTCAAGTATGACAATTGAGTACTTTTTCCACCACTGCCAAACGGAAGCAAACAGGACCAAACGGGACCAAATGGGACCAAACGGAAGCAAACGGGACCAAACGGGGCCAAACGGAAGCAAACGGGACCAAACGGAAGCAAATGGGACCAAACGGAAGAAAACGGGACCAAACGGGGCCAAACGGAAGCAAACAGGACCAAACGGAAGCAAACGGGACCAAACGGGGCCAAATGGGACCAAACGGAAGCAAACGGGACCAAATGGGGCCAAACGGAAGCAAACGGGACCAAACGGAAGCAAATGGGACCAAACGGAACCAAATGGAACCAAACGGGACCAAACAGGGAGAGACCTACATGACCTACATTTGCCTAATAAGAAACTCTTGTTTTTGTTGCAAAAGGTTTTCAGTTGGGAAGTGTTTTGTTATGATTTTATACAGTGTGCACTAATGAATACACCCCAGGACTGCCCAGGTATAGTTGGTTCATGCTCTTTCTGTATAAAAGGAGGAAACATGTTTTTTGGGGACTTGTGTTGAAAGACTGCTGTTGGATTTGGTCATAGTTATCATTCTGTCAGTAAAATGGCATCAAAGAAATGGTTGAGTAAGCAGGTATTACCACAGCAACTTGATCAATCATTCACAGAAGACTGTGTTCTGTGCAGCCAGTCTGTTTTCCTTTGTCCAAGAGCTCCAGGTAAATCACCTGTCTGTCTGTCTGTCTGTCCATTCATCTGTCTGTCTGTCTGTCTGTCCATTCATCTGTCTGTCTGTCTGTCTGTCCATTCATCCATCCATCTGTCTGTCTGTCTGTCTGTCTGTCTGTCCATCCATCCGTCCATCTGTCTGTCCATCCATCCGTATGTCTGTCTCCAGAGTATATTCCTTTTTCTATATCTTTTTCTTTTTCAGATAAACAAAGAACTCCATATTCTTTGGTTTTATTGGACCAGCAGTCGACGCTGTTGGAAACCAAACCAATTTTAAAACCCGAGGAAGAGCTCCCCCTTGTGGAGACAGCTTTAAACCTGAATAGACAAATAAATTGTATTTATTGGCATAAATATTTGTGGCTGCTTCACATCATGTATTGTTGTCTCTACCTTCTTGCCCTTTGTGCTGATGTCTGTACACAATAATGTTGCTACCATGTTGTTGTCATGTGGTGATGCTACCATGTTGTGTTGCTACCATGCTGTGTTGTTATGTTGTGTTGCTACCATGCTGTGTTGTTATGTTGTGTTGCTACCATGCTGTGTTGTCATGTGGTGTTGCTACCATGCTGTGTTGTCATGTGTTGCTACCATGCTGTGTTGTCATGTGGTGTTGCTACCATGCTGTGTTGTTATGTTGTGTTGCTACCATGCTGTGTTGTTATGTTGTGTTGCTACCATGCTGTGTTGTTATGTTGTGTTGCTACCATGCTGTGTTGTCATGTGGTGTTGCTACCATGCTGTGTTGTCATGTGTTGCTACCATGCTGTGTTGTCATGTGGTGTTGCTACCATGCTGTGTTGTCATGTTGTGTTGCTACCATGCTGTGTTGTCATGTGGTGTTGCTACCATGCTATGTTGTTGTCTTAGGTCTTTCTTTATGTAGTGTCTCTCTTGTCGTGAAGTGTGTTTTGTCCTATATCAGGAGGCCTTTTGGTATGATGTCATTGTAAATAAGAATGTGTTCTTAACTGACTTGCCAAGTTAAATAAAGGTTAAATACATTTTAAATAAATCGTTCAAGCACCTTTTTACGCTTTTCTGTGAGGCTGTCTTACGTAAACTACGAAATATAAGTGGAATTCTTACGTTGGCAGCGCAGCTGTCAGTTTCTAAATCGAGAATGCATCAGTTTAGTGTGGGGCCGGTGTTTAGCGAGCCGGATAGCTAGTTAGCTACAATAACAACAGGAGATATGGCTGGAGTACAACCCCAGGTAACGCTTATATTGTTAGCTACTGCTTACAACGGCCTGTGTTATTTGCTAGTTAGCTACCAATTAACGTCAGCTATGTTACGATCAGGTGAATTGACAGCATGCATAACGTGGTCGTAAGCTAAATGCTAGCTAGCTAACGTTAGCTCTAGCAGTTCCATTGTGTCGTTGTGTGTAACCTGAAAATATCCAGGTAGATTTGTGATATTATCTCAGTATCACCGAGCTAAATAGCTAGCTAGATTATTCTACTACGACAGGGTGTGTGACAACATAAAAATGCGTCTTGGATTCAGCCCTTCTCCACACGTTTGCTTGATAGCTGCATAGCTAGTAACGTTAATCATATGGTTTTTATTTTTTGTGTTTTTATATCAACGCTAGTTAACCACCTATGTAGACATTTATAATCAACACATAATCTAGGTTAACGTTGGCTAATGTAAGGTTAGCTAGATCTTGTGAAGTGATATACAAGACCTCGTAAATATCACACACCTGCTTGCTTGCAAATCTAGACTAACGTGTAACGGTACTATAAATTACTCACTTCGCTAAGAAATAGGCTAGATCTGGGGTGTATTCATTACGCCGATTCTGTAGCAAACAGAACGAAATGGGGCGGGACCTAGCTGAATTTGTCCAATAGACACTCACGTTTTTCTCTGTTTGCTTCCGTTTGGTAAACGGTTTCCGCAATGAATACTCTCTTGCAAATCAATTTTTAACATTTTTGACATGCGTTTTTCTGATTTTTTTTGTTGTTATTCTGTCTCTCACTGTTCAAATAAACCTACATTTAAAATGATAGACTGATTTATTTCTTTGTCAGTGGGCAAACGTGAAAAATCAGCAGGGGATCAAATACTTTTTTCCCTCACTGTAGAATTTAACGGCTCTTTTCTGGATTTTGATAATTAGCGGGTATCTGCCGAATTCTGCTCTGCATACATTATTTGCTGTTGTACACAGAGGATAGTTTTGCAGAATTCTGCATTCAGTCTCTCAATTTGATGTTTGTCCCATTTTTTTTTAGTTCTCTCTCTCTCAATTAAATTTCAATTAAATTCTGTAGACTTTATTGACATGGAAAGTTCAATTACCTACATTTTCAAAGTATACATATAACAGAAATGGTGGGACCAACAGCAATAATAATAGTAGTAGTGGACATGGGATTAATAACAACTACAACAACAATATTAATCAGAACATTAATACATTAAAGCAACAGTAGTAGACCAGTGTCAACATGACTGAGAAGACACATGACCTGGTAGTAGACCAGTGTCAAAATGACTGAGAAGACACATGACCTGGTAGTAGACCAGTGTGAACATGACTGAGAAGACACATGACCTGGTAGTAGACCAGTGTCAACATGACTGAGAAGACACATGACATGGTATGAAAGACAAAACAAAACAAGATGGGAAATATTATCAACATTACTTTGCACTTTATACTGTCTGTCCCTCAGGTTGTGCCAGGAGGACACATATTTGGCTGTTAAAACTGCACATTTTGGCTTTTCACCCAATAAATATTAGATTTTTTCTTCATATTTTATAGTTTGAAAATGTTTGTATTGAATTATAATTTTGGGAAAGAAATATTCTCTTAGGTCTGAGTATTTGTCACAGTGTAATAGGAAATGCAGCTCTGTCTCTACCTCTCCCCTGGAGCAGAGTGAGCACAGCCTGTCCTCTCTGGGCAGCCAGGTTTGTCTGTGATGACCGGTCTCTATAGCCAGACTGTCCTCTCTGGGCAGCCAGGTTTGTCTGTGACGACCGGTCTCTGTAGCCAGACTGTCCTCTCTGGGCAGCCAGGTTTGTCTGTGACGACCGGTCTCTATAGCCAGACTGTCCTCTCTGGGCAGCCAGGTTTGTCTGTGACGACCGGTCTCTATAGGCAGACTGTCCTCTCTGGACAGCCAGGTTTGTCTGTGACGACCGGTCTCTATAGCCAGGCTGTGCTCACTGAGTCTGTACCTAGTCAATGTTTTCCTCAGTTTTCTATCAGTCACAGTGGTCAGATAGTCTGCCACCAAGTACTGTCTGTTTAGAGACAAATAGCATTGAAGTTTACTTAGATTTTTTGTGGTGTCTTTCCAATAGGTGCTATATTAATTTTTGCTTTGTCATAATTTGGTTGGGCCAGATGTTCTGAGTGCTGTCCTGAGGCTCTATGGTGTTGGTTTGGGTTAGTGAACTGAGCTTCAGAACCAGCTGGCTGACTGCTGTCCTGAGGCTCTATGGGGTTGGTTTGGGTTTGTGAACTGAGCCTCAGAACCAGCTGGATGAGTGCTGTCCTGAGGCTCTACGGGGTTGGTTTGGATTAGTGAACTGAGCCTCAGAACCAGCTGGCTGACTGCTGTCCTGAGGCTCTATGGGGTTGGTTTGGATTAGTGAACTGAGCCTCAGAACCAGCTGGCTGACTGCTGTCCTGAGGCTCTATGGGGTTGGTTTGGGTTCGTTAACTGAGCCTCAGAACCAGCTGGCTGACTGCTGTCCTGAGGCTCTATGGGGTTGGTTTGGGTTCGTGAACTGAGCCTCAGAACCAGCTGGCTGACTGCTGTCCTGAGGCTCTATGGGGTTGGTTTGGATTAGTGAACTGAGCCTCAGAACCAGCTGGCTGACTGCTGTTCTGAGGCTGTATGGGGTTGGTTTGGGTTCGTGAACTGAGCCTCAGAACCAGCTGGCTGACTGCTGTCCTGAGGCTCTATGGGGTTGGTTTGGGTTTGTGAACTGAGCCTCAGAACCAGCTGGCTGAGGGGACTCTTCTCTTGTTTCATCTCTTGACATTGTAGAGCTGTGTGATGGAATGTTTTGGGGTCACTTGTTTTTAGATGGCTGTAAAATGTGACGGCTCTTTGTTCTATTTGAATAAGGAGGGGGTATTGGCCCACTTCTACTCTACATGCTCTATTTTTCTTTGCACTTGCAATACGGTCTTGCAAAACTCTGCATGCAATATTTCAATTAGATGTTTGTCCCATTTGGTAAATTCATTATTAGCGAGTGGACCCCATACTTCACTGTTAGAGAGTGGACCCCATACTTCACTGCCATATAGATCAATTAGTTCTATAACTGATTGAAACATTTTGAGCCAGATTCTAATTGGTTCTAATTTCAATTTTAATGTTCCTTTTAATGGCATAGAATGCTCTTCTTGCTTTGTCTCTCAGCTCATTCACAGCCATGTGAAAGCTACCCGTGTTGCTGATATTTAGTCCTAGATATGTGTAGTTTTTGGTGAGTTCTAATAGAACTCTCTCTCTCCACCCTCTCGCTCTCTCTCTCCCCCCTCTCTCTCTTCTCTCTCCCCCCCCTCTCTCTCTCCTCCCCCTCTCTCTCTCTCTCTCTCTCTGTCTCTCTGTCTCTCCTCCCCTCCTCCCTCTCTCTCTCTCTCTCTCCTCCCCCTCTCTATCTCTCCTCCCCTCCTCTCTCTCTCTCCTCTCTCTTTCTCTCCCCCCCCTCTCTCTCTCTTCTAGGGGGATCTCCTGAAAATGACTCACAGGGAGAACTGGAAGTAAGTCCTCATTTAGAACCAGTAATTGGACAGTGAGAAAGTATTCATACCCCTTGACTTATTCCACATTTTGTTGTTACAGCCTGAATTCACAATGGATTATTTAAAAAAAAATCTCTCACCCATCTACACACTATACCCCATAATGACATCACTATACCCCATAATGACATCACAATACCCCATAATGACATCACTATACCCCATAATGACATCACAATACCCCATAATGACATCACTATACCCCATAATGACATCACAATACCCCATAATGACATCACAATACCCCATAATGACATCACAATACCCCATAATGACATCACAATACCCCATAATGACATCACAATACCCCATAATGACATCACAATACCCCATAATGACATCACAATACCCCATAATGACATCACAATACCCCATAATGACATCACAATACCGCATAAAGACAAAGTGAAAACATGTTTTTAGAAATGTGTTCAAATTTGTTGTAAATGGGAAATATATAATTTACGTAAGTATTCACACCCCTTTGCTATAACGCTCTAAATTGAGCTCAGGTGCATCCAATCTCCTCTGATCATCCTTGAGACGTCACTACAACTTGATTTGAGTCCTCCTGTGGCCATTATTTTGAAGAAACACACCTGTCTATATAAAAGTCCCACAGTTGACAGTGCAGAAACTATACCATGAAGTCCAAGGAACTGTCTGTAGATCTCAGATATAACCTCTGCCTCGT